>NW_006399829.1:422072-425189 GCF_000299155.1 Elephantulus edwardii | reverse complement strand
AATCTGTACTATTTTCTAATTGTTATCCAACTTAGGTCTCCTAGCTACCTTTATACAAACTCACTGTGCTTTGGGACGTTTATATTCACATTGTTCTTAGGTGCCATCAAGTCAAGTACAGCCCATAGTGACACTATAAACAGCTTATCTGATCCCTGTTCTTTCCTGTGCCATTCTCACACTTCTGACACACAAGAGCCCACTGTGGCAGTCACTGTGTCAATCCACCTGGTCAAGGGTCTTCCTCTTCTTTCTGAGCATCATTTCCCTCGCATCCTAGCAACATGACAGAAGTATTTAAGGCAAAGCTTTATCATCCTTGCCTCTAAAGAACACTCTGGCTGCACCCACTTCAAGACATTTATTTGGCATATTTACATTGAGAAATGCTCAATTAGTCTTCTAATTCCTTTGTCTAGAAATTTACTCATTCTGTACATTCTTCTTCTATTTTTTATAGAATCTGCCAGTTCTGCGATGGATTTGTATGTTAAACCTGCAAGAGTGTCTTCAACTTGTCTGGATGTAGGAAACTGGGAAGCAGGTGTTACAGGCATGAAGGAGCCTAGCATCATCCCACCTGCCTTATCAGGAATATGGCGTGAGAATAAAGGTGAGTGGCCAGGATGCTAACAAGCCCACCTCCCAAAAACACTGTTAGGTAGAAGTAAGCACTGAAATTCGGAAATCTCAAAGAAATTGGAGAAAGACCTTTTTCTCCAGGTGTGGGTGCAAGCAGGCAAATGAATCTGTGATTCCAAACTAGGGCCCGTGGATATTTTGCAAGAAGATGATAGATCTCCTGATGGATAGGGTTTCCCCCAGTGGAAATTCATGAGTGTATCGATTTTAAAAAAGAATCCTCATATTAAAAAAAATAATCTTCATATTTTAAAGGGTTGAAAGTTCTGAAATAGAAAATGCACAGACATAATAACCTGAAATTCCACATAAAGTTAGTAAGAGCTAACATTGTGCCTATCTTCTACATTGTTGGTTTATAAAGAATTTTTTAAAATCATAAAATATTAAAGATGCTTTAGACAAAGTATATTTTCTGTAATAGAGGAAAATGTGACATTGGAAATGCTGCAAATGTCCAGATAAGTGATAACTTTTTTATGCACTTTTAGCTCCATCAATTTCAAAGGTCAAAGACTAGAATGGAATGTTTAAAGATATTAAGTGATTAGAAGAGAATGTTCTATTGGATTAAAATGAAATAATAAAAGATAGTATCATCCTTAATTATCATCTATTGATTATACTTTTCACCTTTAGAGCTCCCAAAGCCCACAGTGCGATTCAGAGAACAGAGCTCCAAGTTAGGAGCTTCAGAAGAGCATCTGCTGTGGAGGCTGCTGCAGGAGTCGCCTGCCGCGGCTCCTGCCACCCTGAGCCCTGCAGCACACAGGCTAGAGCATCTCACGGCTAAGCTTCAGCACATTGATGAACAGCTCCTGGCAATACAGAGCATTGCTGGCAACATCGAGCAGGATTTCCCGCAGCACAGAATGGTAGGCTGCATATGACTAAGGTAGACCCTCTGCTTGCTTTGAATGACCTACCAGATTTGCAGTCTGGTCTAATTTTAGACACTTGAGCTTTTGAAAGAATGGGAAATTTTGTTTAAGACAGAGCTTAATATTGATACTTGAAAAGCTTAAGCCACATTTTTAAAAAGAAAATTATTTGTTTTAATTGTGATTTTAATGAAAGTTTATAGAATAGAATTTTTTTCATTCATTGTTGCATATTTTACCCCCTCTCCCTCCCTTCCCCTTTCCCCAGTTCACTCTTTTTTAAAATACTCATTCATTGTTGCACAAAATACCTCCTTCCTCCCCCCAGTCCCCTTTGCAGTGTTCCTCTTATATTGGACTGTTGTCATATGTAAGAGGAATATACATGATTGAGCACATTTACATTATGCTGCACACTGAGTAACTTGAGCCAGTTTAGGTATTTTTCAGCACCTTTACATGTGAATGTGTGCATAGTCGTAGTAATTACCCCGTGGCTCTGTGCAGGTGTATATATAGCATAAACGATTCTATAGTGAATTTCTACATGGCTATGCCTTTTTTAATACCCGCAGAGCGGCACCTTCAGTCTTCTTCCTCTCCGTGACTGTACTAGTGACTCATGTCTGCACACCTTTGGGCATGTGAGTCACTCCTGCCTCACTCTGCACACAGCTCCATTCCTCTTAGTTATTCTCTCACTATTTCCCCCTCTCCTTTTCTCACCCATCCCTGGCAACCATCAAACTATCTCTTTTTTATGTATAATGGTGGACTCATCTAGTACTAGTACTCTAGTGCAGTTTTCAGAGTCTCTTCTCACATCCATTTTGGTTTTTTTTCTTTCTCCTCTGTCTTTGTAATGACCTTTTGCTCTCTTAATGAATGATATTCTTAAATGTCATCCCTGACGCATCTGGTCTTCCATCATTGGTGTTCAATGCTTCAAACCTATTCTTAAGATGATTTTTAAACTCAGGTGAGATAGACTCAAGATCGTATTTTGTTTCTTTATGGGTTTGTTTTTGTTTTCTTCAGCCTCGGTTTGAACTTTCACAGATGCAAGTGATGGTTTGTTCCATAGTCCACCACTGACTTGGTTTTGACTGCTGATACTCAGCTTCTCCAACGATTGCATCCATAAATGTAGTCAGTCTGATTCCTATGCAGTGCATCTGGGGAGGTCTACGTGTAGGTTCATGGGAAGTTGCTGTTTGCGTTTTGTTTGTTTGTTTTTTTTTTTAAGTATTTGCAATGAATAAATCAGTGAATATACAAAATTTGATTATTCTTTTTCCAGCCTCATTTCTGTCACCAAGTCCATTCTTCCTGTCAGTCCTTCTTTATTCTTTCCAACTTTTGCACCATCAAATGAACCATTGAGTATTGCTTTATTCTTCGTGATATAATTGTGTTTATAATTAAAAAATGATTATATTTTAATTTGTTCTAAAGGCACATTGCCATGGGAAAGTCTGCTGTTAGGGACCTCTCCAAAGTACTGAAGAGCAGTGGTGTCTCTCTGGAGACTAAGGTGCATTTGATACAGGCCATGGTCTTCACAGTCACTTGTTATGCATCAGAGGGTTGGACA
>NW_006399829.1:375321-421702 GCF_000299155.1 Elephantulus edwardii | reverse complement strand
CAGGATTTAGTATTTTATTTAAAGGACCAAGTAATGAGGTCTCTGCACTGAATCTTTAAAAATCATTCAAAATAAAGAATTTTGTGAAAATCCTATCCTCTTTATATTTAGGAAGTAAAGTTCATGTGACAAATATGTCAGACTTACATGAGTGCTATTATCCTGTTATATTACACACATAAATACAAAGATTTTGACCTGTTCACTTTAGTTGAGAAAATGTCTTGTAAGCTGCGAGGGCGGAAGAAGAGGATTGGAGACCAAAGACTGAGGATCCTGGAAGACCTGGCTTCAGTCGTTGTTCTAATGCTAGGAAGTCACTGAATGTCTCTGGGCTGTTCTCTCTTGTTGCCAAAATGAATTATTTCATCTATGTGATAGCCAAAGTTCCTCTTTTTATAAAATTATATGATTCTGTGTCTCTGTCCCATTTTTTCCCCTATTAAAAAAATGTTATTGTAAATATATGTTGGAAAACATTTGCGATTTCCACCCTTTTTATTTGTTCAGTTTAGTGACATTAATTGTAATCCCCTTGCTGTGCAGTAGTCATGGCTGTATGTTTCTAAATTTTTCGTCATTCCTTGCAGGAACTTTTGTGTCCCCTCAGCAGTAACTCTTCTCTCCCTCTCATTTTGTTCTAGTCGCTGCTGATCTACCTTGTGTTTGCACATTTTTCTAGTTTAGATATTTTATGTTCGTGTACTCATACAATATTTATCCTTTCACATCTGCTTTGTTTATTTAGCATGAGGCAAGGTGTGTCTATGTTGCAGATTTATTAGAATTTAATCTCTATAGTTTAGTAATATTACATTGTATGACTATATCATGTTTCATTGATCCATTTGTCTGTGGGTAAATCTTTGGATTGCTCCGCTTTCTGACTTCAGTGAATCTTTTCCTAAGGTTAAATCATGTAACGTAATAATAAATAAAAATGTCCTTCCTGTTTTAGGTCATGATGGATTTAATCTCATCGCTCACAATATTTTGACTGATAAAATTTTGAAAATATCAAGGTATAAATAATACAATCATAGTTTTGTTATTTTTCCAGCAAATTGAACCAGTGGATCACATTAAATTATCTTCAGGCCCTGAATTGCAGACAGCACTGGCTTCAGAAACCATCAGCATCTCTGAAGAAGGTTTGTGTGGGGGCAGGTCTTGCTTTTGTTTACCTGAAAGAGTAAGCACTACCTTCTAGAGTAGCATTAACTAGAAATAGTTCTCATGAAGCTGTAGACATCAGCTCTGTATTTTTGTATTAAGATAATTTTCAGGATAAACTGTGTGATTGACACCTGTCTCAAGCCCCTTTGGTTCTAAGAAGGCAATGCTATAGCGGTTGTTGGCTTTTATACCATAAGAGGCACTGTGACCTGGCTCTTACTTTCTTTGGCTCTGGGCTCTGGACCTCACTCTCAGATGACCGCACTCATTCAGTTTTATGCTGAGGTTCTTATTTGTCCATAGTTATCAACTGAGCTGAAATGTGATGGTTAAACTGTCAAGCAGTGATGAAATAGTAACTTGGTTAGTTCTCATTGAAAGCATAACAATACCGTAGTTGTTTTTTATTGAGTCAAGTCAAGCGCAACTTACAGTGACTCTGTGAACAAAAGACGTAATGTCTTGCCGTAACTATCATCAATTCCAAGTTCATCGAGTTTCCAGAGGCGTGTGGTTTAGGAAGTAGAAGCCACTCCTGCTTCCAAACCCGTTTTACAACTGGGAGCTCCACCAAACACTGTCCACATTGGGAAACCATTCTGGTATTTGATACCCCAATGGTACAAGGTTCAGCGTCTCAGCAACCCAGGTTACTTCATACTGCACATTGACAAAGAGTCATTTCCAAAGAGTGTTCCTTCAGATATAAACAGCACTAGTGTCACTTAGCAGTGGTTAAGTGTTGTCAAGTCGATTACGACTGAGATTAAGTTTTGCACAGAAGACCTGAACTCTGTTTTATAACTAACATCATTTCTGTACAGAACTCTGTTCTAAGACTAACATAATTTCTGTACATTTATAGAGTTTAGAGAGTTTGTAGAGTTTCCAGAGGCAACTAGTTTAGGAAGTGAATACCACTTCTGCTTCCTAGCATAAATCAATCTGGAAGCTTATCTAAACATTGTACATAATGGGTTACTGTTATGGTATTTGACGATACTATGGGACAATGTACAACATCATAACAACACCAAGTTGTTCAGTTCAGCAAATAGACAAAAGATTACTGTTTCATTTAAGGAATATTCATTTGAAAATTACTAAATTTGGCCTGAGGGCTGCAGGCCCAAGGGCCCTGCAGGGTTTTAAAGCCAACGCCTTTGAGCAGACTTCCATGCTAGGCAAAGGCTCACAGACACTCACTCTTGAGGGGCAGAGAACAGCAGTACACATCAGACACGACCCCAAAAAAAAAACCCTCTATCATGTGCCCATCAGGACTGCCGTCAGATGCAGCCAAACAGCCAAAGTCCCAGAATGGAGGTTCCATGCCCCAGCCCAGTTCCTTGATAAGGGCATCATGCCTGATAGTGGGTCAGTGAAAAGAGAAGACACTTGTTGAAATGTGTAGACACAGGCCTGCAGGCAGGAATGGCAGTGTTTCATGCTGTTGGACAAGAGGGCACTGTAAGTGGGAGCCAACTCAGTGGTACTGAACAGCCACCACCACCATCCTTTGCTTTGTCTGTTCTTGAAGAGGTCAAAGGCTTGGTTTTTGTTCTTGACTTTTTAATAAAATGTTGCATCTCTGTATTTCTGTAGCAGAATTCGGAGTTGTCTGTTTTATTTCAGTGTTTTCCTGAAGTTACTAGTAAACTTTTATTTTTATAACTTTCAATATTTGTCTTAGTTTTTATGTTAAATTAGTTCATTGTGCAGTAGAAAGCAATCAACCTATGTTGCATGCTTCTAATGTATCTTTGTTGCCTCTAGAGGTGTTAACTAGTTGATACATGTTTTTCCATGTGTTGTGTTGGGGTTTTTTAATTGCATTATATGCTTTCACTTAGTGAATTTCCAGACTCAGATGGATAAAGAAGACCAGAGTGATGAAGACAAGACTTCAGAAGCTGACTTCTCCGTGAAAGAAAAGTACTCTCATCAGAAAGCAAGCACGTTTCCTTCAGCCGTATCTGCTCTCAGCCTCTCCACTGACCCGAACACTCTGTCCACTGGTATTGCTTTTCCCTGAAGTCCTTTCCACTCCCATTTACTGTTGTGATGTCACTCAAGCATATTATCTCAAAACAGTTATGAAGTGTTTATGACGACATTTTTCATAGCTAGTAATTTTAGAAGAGAATTTAGTAATTGTCCTATTCACTGGGAAGATAGGTACAGATTCTCTTCCCCCGCCCCCCATATATTAGTGGATATTGAAAACTTAGTATTTGCAATAGGTTTTCCTATTATTAATAAAGTAGTAGGTCATCTTGACACTTTCATATAGCCTATAGTCAGGCTTCATATCCCTACAATGTAGGAAATTTTAAATGCACGCAATTAGAAATACTGTAGTATTTGATTTTCACTAGAGAAATCAAAACTCTTATCAGTTGTGAGAACTTTGAATTTTAATCTGAAGATAAAATAATGGCTGTCATTGATTAAACCTTTACCCCCTAATTGAGCTAATTGTAGCTGGGTCTAATGGCATGGGAGAAGTTTAGATAGTAGGTTTCTAGCTAAACTTGGAGAGTTGAGGTGAAGAGTGTAGACTCGAGGAAGCCAGGAGCAAGTGGCACAACTGTTACGCACTTTCCTAGTAATCACAAGGTGAGAGGCTCAGACCCATGGGAGAAAGAAGGCTTGGTGGTCTGTGCCCATAAAAATCACAGCCTGTGAAACCCTCTAGGATTGTTATGAGCTGGAATCAACTCCACCGTTACAAAAGCAGCACGAGCATACTGGAAGTATGTGCTGTTAAACAGTTCTTATGTGTGAGATAATGAGAGCTTCCTACTTTGGGCATGTTGTGAAGACTGAAGTTATTCCTTGAAGGAGGACATCATGCTTGGAAAGGTGGAGGGTCAGTGAAAGAGAAAAAGACACTCAGAGTGATTGATAGACACAGTGACTACAGCATAGGCTCGAGTGAACTGGAGTTGAGGATGGCACAGGATAGATGTGGTTTTTAAGTCTATCCTTCACAGAGTTTCTGTGAGTCATACTCGACACGACAGCACCTAACAATAATAACAAACAGTGTTGTGGGAAAGAAAAAGAAGAGCACAGGGTACAAGAGATGTTCTGAGTGAGATACTGACAGAAGTAAGTTACTAGGTGGATGAAAAAGGAAGAGAAAATTAATATTGTTCAGTGTTATCAAAGTTAGGTGAATGACTAGGTCTCTTGTCCTACTATAAAGCGCTTTGAGTCCAAATCTAGCAGTATAAAGTGATGGCCAGCACAGTGTTAAGCTTGGTATCAGAGCTCGGATGACAAGGTTAGGCCTGAAAACACATCTAAGTGCCTCTCATTTAATTAGATAGTTAAAGCTCACAGAGTACCTCTGTTCTCTGTGAGAATAAGTGGGGGGAAAACCCCGAAAAAAGCCAGGGTCCAGTCTTATTAAATGCCACCCACTAATGAGCATAGAGGAGCCCTGGTGGCCTAGTTACAAGAAGCTGTGCTGCAGCCCCGAAGACAAGTGGTTAGAGACCACCAGCTGCTCTGCAGAAGGATGGGGGTGTCTTTTTCCCATGCGATTAACTGCCTCTGAAAACCCGCTGGAGCTATGGGTCAGTTCTGACTCTATGGTACACAGCAACAACAATGAGCATGGGGGCCTCTCAGTAACAACAAGTGAGCAGAGTCTGGATTAGAGATTGACAAGGATTAGCAGTCCATGTGCTTCCATAAGACTGAGTAGTAAGTGTTGTTAGATGCTGTCAAGTTGACTATGACTCAGCGACCCTCTAAACAGCAGATCCAAACCTTGCCCTGTCCTGCTCTTTCCTCCCCAGCTCTGCTCTGCTCAGGCCCATGAGATGCAAGTAGTTCAGAACTTTCATTGTAATACCAGGAGCAGGTTAAGGCCAAAAGCCCCCAAATAGCTCCATTTCTGCTTGCATAATAATTGTGTGAGTAAAGGAAAGAACAAAACATTACTGCCTTGGGATTTTTATTAATGTTTCCCCCCCCCTTTTTTTTAAGGTATGAATAACAGTGGTGAATTATTTGAGAGGTAAATATCTGAAAGATTTTAACTCTGTTTTACTAAAAGTTGGGCATAAATGATAGGTTGTGGAAATGATGTTCTTATGTGTATGAAATTCTTTGTTACTCATCTTTCAGTAATCTAAAGAATATAATAAATTTCAGTTGGGGATCAGATTCAAACTAAGATTTGTTCTATTATCTCTCTTACTGTTTTATCATAGACAGTTACAATAGACTGCTTTTATTACGTTTGTGTTTACCAAATGTATTTTGAATTTCAGCACACAGGGCCTGTAGAGCTCATCTCCTGGATCTTGTTTGATTTTGTTTAGAGTACCTACCATCATTCATTGTTTTCCCTTGAAATTTAGTCAGATTTACCGAAAGGAGGCAATTACAGAAATAGAGTAAAAAGTAGATAAGTTTGTCTCTTGAGACTCATTTTGTATTTCTGGAGGTTATAGTTTAAAATGTGCATTTTCCCCCCACATAATATAATTAAGTTGTATATGCTGACTTATGTTTTTCAAATTCCATTTGTTAATGAAGTGTTTCAGCAGAACCACTGCAGATGACTGGATTGACTGATATTGCAGACATTATTGATGACCTTATAACAAAAGATGGACTTTCCAGTGAAGAACTTGGCTTAACAGAACATCAGGCTAAGACTATCTCTAGGTAATGAGAGAATAATGAAATTTTGTCTCTTTTGAAATGTTTTGTACTTTAAGAATGCTCAAAATTGGCCATGTTTTAATGTTATTTTATGGAAAAAGTTACAAGTACGGAAGATACTTTTCTTCTCAAGTACATTTGGTGATATTTGTGTTTCATTCCTCCTTTCTCTAACAGCCTATGTTGTTGTTAAATACTGTCAAGTTGCCTGAGACTTACAGCAACCTTATGCACCGTAACCATGAACACTGTCCTATCCTGAGCCCATCTCACTGTCTCCAGCACATTTGCCCCTGTTACCCTAGCCAGTGTGTCAATCAGTCTCATCCAGGATCTGTCTCTCCTGCATTATCCCTCCACCCTTCCAAGCATGATGTCCTCTCCTCCAAAGACTGGCCCCTGTTGGCTACATGTCCAAAGTATATATGAGACAGAGCTTCAAAATCCTTGCCTCCAGAGAGCAAACTGGTTTCACCCTCTCCAGCATAGACCTGTTATTTTTTTTGGCAGTCCATGTTATGTTCAGTACTCTTCTTCAGCACCACAACTCAAAGGCATTAATTCTTCTGTCATCCTTATTGTCCAGCTCTGTGATACATGGCAAGTAATTGCAAAGGTCATGGCTTGGCTCAGGTACACCTTAGTGTCTAAATGACATCTTTGCTCTTCAGCACTCTGGAGAGATCCTAACAGTAGACTTTCCTAATCCAATTCTTACTGATTTCCTGGCTGCCAAAAATGTTGATTATGGAGCCAAGCAAGCTGTAATTCTTAACAACCTCAGTCTCTTCTCCTTCTATCATGAGCTTCCAATTGGTCCAGTGGTGACAGTCTTCATTTTCTTGATGTTGAGTTTTAATCCACATTAAAGACTGTAGTCCTTGACCTTCTGCAGCAGACGCAACAGCCTGCAGACTGGTTTAATTGCCTAATATACTACATCTGTAGCTTGAGAGACCTCATCAGTCTGCAAATAACATAAATTTAATCCTATTTTAGGGTCACTATAAATCACAGGTGACTTGACTGCACATAACAACAACATTTCTTCTTAGAGGTAATTAATGATTTAAGTACTATAAATATTTATCCTTGGTGTAAATTTTAAATAGCCTTTCCTGGAACTCTAGTTGAAATATTTTTTCTTGCCACGCTTCCTGGGCCTGTTTGAATGATGGTCCATTCTGCTCCTGATGTTTCCCTGAATGCATGTTCCTCTTGGCAATGTTTGTCAGTCAACCCTGTGACTAGCAAGCTATGTTTCTTTACACGTAGTTCATGTCTCTCTATCTCAAGGAAATGTAGCATAGTTGTACTTGCAAGGTTGATACTACAAAAAACCCTGATTAATGAGGTTATCTGCTGTATTTTAACTTCATTGTCAAGATCATATAGACCATACCTCTCTTGTCAGACACAATTACTTTTGGTCACAGATGTAGAAATTGGTCTTCTGTCTTTTTATTTTTAAGGGTGATCATTTTATTAATTTATTCATCAGTATTTTAATGTCAAGAATTGGAATAAAAACAAACCAATTTTACTCAGTGGAATGAGTTGGTAAAGACCATGAAGACTGGCAGGCAGAGGGCTGACTTGAGTAGCCTAGAGGTAGGGTAGCTCGGATCTCAGGGTGCAAGACAGCAAGACTGAGCTGTTAGGAAGGAGTGGGAATTACAGCTTTTCTACTTGGAAGGCTGAGCTGATGGTGATATCTTTGCCAAGTAGTGTTAGGGCTGGAAGGTGCTTGAAGAGCATTCAGTTGAAAAGGTTCACTGGGACTTTAGTTGTAGGTCCTCTAAGAAGTACCAAGATAGAATTTCAAAGCATGGAGATTTATGTGAAGAAATGCCTGTGAGGGAGACAGGAGTCTGAGACAGCTGTTAGACTGCAGTGCATCCGGAATCTGACCCAGCACTAGGCAGCTCTGACATCACCCCAGGCTGCTGTGTGGCTAGGAACACTCACAGGCTCCACATCTTATCCACACTCGTGTCTGGAATGTAGGTCAAAGGAAAACAGCAACGAGATGAAGCACCGTGTGGCAAAGTCAGAGGACACTAGACAGGTTTCTGAGGGTCTTTTCTCAGTGGAATCAAATACTGACGAGCAGAGAAACTCATCTGAGACTCAGTGCAAGGTGTTTATTGGGAACAGTACCTAGAGGCCTCTGTTTACCACTTGCCAGGCTCCAGACTCCCAGAAGGAGAGCAAATGTTGTGCATAAGCCACACTGGTTGTGCAAATGGTGTAGGGACAGTGCGCCACTCTTCTCAGTTTTAGGAGTGATGGGAACTTTCTGAAATCCAAGTTCCCAGGTACCAGCCAAAAACTGACCCAGTGAGCAGGCCTCATCCAGAGAGCATGGAAACCTTGTTCTGTACAGATTCCTTTCAAGAGGAGATTAAGGAAAGGGGATTATGTGGAAAGTGTTTCCAATTGTGATGCAGTTCTAATATAGTTTTGTCCAGGTCGATAGCAAGACTTGAAGGCCGAGTCTCAGTAACAGGTCCAAAGACATGGGCCTGTCGTCTTACTGCCACCAGTCTAAGTCATTAGCCAGGCCATGGGAAGCGTCCTGTAACTACTAGGTCTAGAGAGTAGGAAGCTAAGCAGTGTTTTTAGAGTTAGTAAAAGAGACATATAAGAGTGAGGTTAGGCCTCTCTCCCTTTCAAGGAGAGAGATCCATCCCTTTAGGATGTAATACTCTAATAAATCTATCTTTATTTTTTTACCTTAAAAAAATGAGTTTAAAACAGAAGGAAAATCAATAGTGTCAGATGTTAGAGTGCAGTAAACTGAAGACTGAAAAGGCCGTTGGTGACCTTTCTGAGAATATTTTTAGTAACTTAGAGTAACAGGTTAAGAGATCCTAAATTTATACTGCTTTTCAAGATGGCTATAATCTCCCCAAATAATTATATTTACTGTGATAACAAGTCTAAGTGTGTAAATCCCCCATCTCTTCACTTTGTCAGGATTCACCACACTTCTGGCAGACGTCCGCAAAGAACTGAGAAGGAGAGAAGAGAGATCCGCACCTGGATGAAAAGAAAACAGAAAGAAAGAATGGCAGAGTACTTAAATCAGCTTGCAGAAAAGAGAGGGCAAGAGCATGATCCTTTCTGTCCCCGGAACCATCCAGTAAGTGTTTAATACAAAAGGGAACGGAATTATCAGAGACTGTTGTTTGTTGTTAAATGCCCTTGAGTCAAGAATGACTCATAGTGACCCTATGAACCCTGAATTATCATATGTGACACATCATCATCTCTGACATGCTTGACCAAGGCTAGGTGTAGAGTTTTTCCCTCCCCCTGACTAATAACAAAAATCCACAATCAACACCCATGTTAGCATTAGTCAAGAAATCAAAACAGTGTTGCGGGGGAGGGAAACACCTGCTGTCAAGGAACTCTCCAAAGGGCTAATGAGCAGCGGTTATTTGAGAGACTGAGGCACCTGATCAAAGCCATGATTGTTTTCAGTTGCCTTCTGTGCATCTGAAAGTTGGGCCGTGAATAAGGATGACAGAAAAATAATGTGTCTTGGAGTTGTGGTGTTCGTGAAGAGTAATGCCTATCCCGTAAGAACAAGCATGTCTGTCTTGGAGGAATTGCAGCCAGGGTGCTCCTTAGAGGCAGGGATAGTGAAACTGTCTCACATACTTTTGGCATGTTGTCAGGAGGGAATAGTCCTGGGGAAAAAAGACAGAATGCTGGAAAAGGTGGAAAGTCAGAGAGAAGAAGACCTTCAACAAGATGGATTGGCACAGGGCCTGCAGCAGTGGGCTTGAGCACGTCAGGGGTCATGAGACTGGCACCAATACAGTATTCAGGGAAAGGAAGAATACTGACATAATTTGAATGCATTTTTCATTTGAAAGAAATAACAGTCAACATTTTACTTACATTAAAAAACAAAACACAAGGGGAGCTCTGGTGGCCTAGTGGCAAGAAGCTGCACTGCAATCCCAGAGGTACACGGTTTGCATCCACCAGATGCTCTGCCGGAGAAGGAGGAGCAATCTCCTCCTGTACCAGTCAGATCTGATTTGACGGTACATGCACACAAAATAAAAAAAAAACACAACACACTAATTCCATTGTATTCAAGTTGATTCTGACTCATAGCACCCCTAGGACTGAGTAGAACTGCCCATGGGGCTTCTGGACTTTGGAAATGCAGACTGCCACATCTTTCTCCTGTGAGTGACTGGGGGGTTCAAACCTCTGGATAGAAACCAAGCACTGTAACCACTGCACTATCAGATCACCCCCTTATGGAATGAATATAAGTTAAAGTGTGAAGATTAATATAGTTTAAGATGTTCTTAGGTGGTACAGATGGTTAGATGTTCAGCTGCTAACTGAATGGGTTTGGGAGTTCAAGTCCACCCAGAGGCACCTTGGAAGACAGCCCTGCTGATCGGCTTTGTAGCCTTGCAAAACCTGAGGAGCACTGCCAGCCTGCTCACGTGAGGTCCCAGGGGATGGGGTGGACTCGATGGCCACACATAGCACAGACGCACCGTACATTCTGCCTGTCCTTTTCCATCAGAAATGGATGAGACTTTTAATTTTTACTGCTTCTGAGTAGGTCCTTGGCAAAATGAATTCACTTCAGGGTGCTTGCTTTTAGATTCACAGTTACATATGGAAAGACTTAAACTTCATATAACTCCCTCCAATAACTGCAGGTTCTATAGTGGTAGATAGGTTTTCTATGGCCTTTGTTGGTGTATCTGAGTATCTGATGGTGCTTAAGTTTTGCAGTGTTTATAAATCATAGTGAGAGCATTGTCCAAGGTTTTTGTTAAGCAGAAAAATGCAATAATGAATGAATAGAAATCCAAAAATTCTGTAAATGTTCATTAAAATAAATTTAAAAAAATTAAACAGAAAAATTTAGTGTTAAAAATATATTAAAAATGTAACTTTAGAAGTCTTTTAAATGTCTGATTCATTTCTGCTTTGTCAACTAAGCTTTTGGTGAGATTAATCACAAAAGTGTATTAAGTTTTAAGTATTGCATCTGTATTGTGTGTCTTTATCTCTCAGGTGTTTCTATTTTTCATTTCAAACGCACCTGATAATGTTCTCCACTTTCGAGAAAACACATTTCCTCAGGAAAGTAGATTTTGCATCCCAATTACTGAGTTTTAAATTACACTGTTCGTCAATTTAACATTTTCATGTTTTGTGCTTGGGTAGGAAGCTTCATCAAATATGCATTTTTTTACCATTTCTGAATACCAAAATTACAACTGAACTGTAGTCTTCAATATGCGTTAAAGCTCAACATCATGAAGAGAAAGATTCTCACCCCTGGGCCAACTGGCAGCACCATGATAGATGCATAAGAGATTGAGGTTGTTAATAATTACAGCTTGCTTGGCTTCACAATCAACACTCTTGGCACTAACAGTCAGGAAATCAAAGGATGAACTGCAGTGGGAAAGTCTGCTGTCAGTAGCCTCTCCAGACAACTGAGAAGCATTGTTATCAGTCTAGAGACTAAGGTATACCTGATCTAGGCCATGGTCTTTTCAGTTACTTGTGTGCATCAGAGAGCTAGACAATTCTGAGGATGACAGAAGAAGAATTGATGCCTTTGAGTTGTGGCGCTAGAGAAGAGTCTTGAATATGCCATGGACTGCCAAGAAAACATAACAAACAGGTCTGTCTTGGAGAGGATGAAACCAAGTTTCTACTTGGAGGCAAGGATTTTGAAGCTCCGTCTCACATGCTTTGGGCATGTGGACAAGCGAGACAAGTCTTTGGAAAAGAACATTATGCTTGGATGGATGGAGGGACAGAGCAGGAGAGGAAGACCTCAGATAAGATGGATTGACACAATAACTGGAGTAATGGGGGTAGGTATGTCAGAGTCTGTGAGACTGGCTTAGGACAGGGCAGAGTTCACAGCTGTTGTCCATAGGGTTGCTGTGAGTCACAGGTGACTCTGTGGCACATAACAAAATACCAACATAATGTTTTCACCTCTTCCTGTCAGAATTGATCAGTGGAAATTCTTGTTTGCATGAATTACAGTGATTTCATTATTTGATTAAACAATAATGAACTAACTGGATATTCCTTGTGCAGTTTTATATGACTTCACGGGAAATCAGGCTAAGACAGAAGATGAAGCATGAAAAGGACAGGTGAGTTTGTTAGCTGCTTCAAGCTCTCTCTTTAGTTTGTTCACTCTATGCACAGATAATGCCTTTACATGAACAAAACCACTTGCCAGTAAGTCAATTCCAATTCATAGTGACCCTTTAGGACAGAGTAGAACTGCAAGGTTTCCAAGACTCTGTACCTCCTCCTCCCAGGCCAACTGTTTTGTTTTCTGAGATTCCACCTGTACGCATTCACAACACCTATCCAGCACTAACGAATGCTGAGGTAGAAGCTAAATTAGCTCTGGCTGTATGCCTCAGATTACGTGTTCACTTGGCTGGGCCATGGTTCTCAGTGGCTCAGTAGTAAACAGTGATGCATTTGGCATCTGTGTTATGGGGTAGTTACACTCTGGTTTTGATCTGACATATCATCCTCTGCTTTCACATATGGTTAATTTCTGTGCACTTGGGCTTTAAAAGCCAATCATATCAGTAATGAGAGGTGTGTAATCTTTACAGCAACAGACTCTCTTGTTGGGTAGCTGGTGATTGTGGAACACTGAGTGCCTTAATAGTTCTGTTTTTCAAAATTGTCCCTTTTTTGGTCACTGAGCAGAACATTATGGGACAAATTACTACAAAGGGAATAAATTACTCACTACCTTTTAAGAAATTTATTTTCAAATACATTTCAGGACTGTTCCCATTCATCTCCCACCCTTACCATGTACTTGTATTTGAGAAATTCCAAATACTTGAAAGTACTATTAACAGTGTTGCCTAATACTTTCCCAACATCTAACAAAAGTAGTTTGGAAAAACACTGTTAAAAGTAAATGCTTGGTTCTCTTAATTCCCTCTGGAAGGGTAGACTGAAAGTCTAGCCTTTAGTAAATAATGTTTCATTTTTTGGTCCCAAGGTTGCTACTCTCTGATCACTATAGTCGTAGAATCTCACAGGCATACAGTCTGATGAATGAACTGTTGTCTGAATCAGTACCACTACCAGCAGCTGCACAGAAACCATCGCTGAAGAAACCCCGAGCATGTCAAGTTTCCAGATCACAGCGTTCCCCTGGCTCCAACAGGTAGAACAGATTTTGAAAATCTGCTGGTCTGGTCTGTAGGGAATTGCATTCATAATCCAGGAGCTGGCCCACCAAAGACTCCGAGGAAGGTGGGCAGTCCGCTTGCATGTGATTTACTGCTTTAGAAACCCATCATAGGGTCAGCTGTGTGTTCATTCCGACTTGGAGGCAGTGAGTGAAGATTGGGCAATGTAACTTCAGTCCTGGGAATGAAGGCAGTACTGGGAGCTGTGTCCATCGTGCCTGCATCTTCCCATGCTCCATCCTAATGGGGAAGTCATCCAACAGTCATGAAGTCTCTATAAATGTGTAGAATCACCAAGACAAAAGGCAAAAGTAGCATTAAAGTCAGTCTTAGAGAAAACAAAGCATTTCAGTATTTCAGGTAGTATTTTGAGATCTCTTCAGTCTTGCTGTGTTTTTTTCTGTCGTTTTTGTTACCATACGGGTGTGTATTTTTTCCTGTAGTTTTGTTGTCATCTCTATCTGTAGTTTTGGTTATCTAGGTCTGTGTTTTTTCAGTAGAGTTGTTGTAATTTGTGTCTTTTTTCCTATAGTCTTTATTATCATCTGTGCCTGCATTTTTTTTTCTATAGTTTTTGTTACTATCTGTGTATTGTTGTTCCATGTATGCTGGTCTGCTCCCTTTATCAAGCCTCACTGTAGCACACTCGTGAAGGTAGGCAGCCTCATTGTGGCCACTCCCATATGACAGGTGGAGAAGCTGAGGTCAGGAAGCTCAAGATGACAGGGCCAGCTAGTAGTAATAGAATCTCCTTAGATTTTTCAGCCATTTTAAAAAAGTTGCCAACAAGTGGATTTCAACTCAGGATAATCCCAAGTCTGTCAAGGCAGAACTTTGCTGCACAGGGTCTACGACTGACTCTTCAGCATTGGGTGACCAGGCCTTGCTTAAGAGTCAGCTCTGGGTGAACTTAAAATTCCAACCTTTCGGCTAGCAGCTATCAAGTGTGGGGTTCACCCCGCCCTTACTGTTGTTCTTACGTGCCATTGAGTCGCCTGTGACTCATAGCAACACAGCTATGTGTACAGCAGCTCTGAAGCCTGCCCAGTCCTGAGCCAGTCTCACTGACCCAACACACCAATCCGCATTGCTCCTGTACTGTTACCAGTCCATCTCATCTGCAGTCTCCCTCTCCTGCGCTATCCCTACACCCTTCTGAACATGATGTCCTTCTCTAAGCATCTGTGTCTGTATTTGTCTTTGTGTGTGTCTTTGTGTGTCTGTGTGTGTGTGTTTGTGAAGCTCTGTGTCTGTATTTGTCTTCTACTTTCCTTTCTTATTTCCATGTGTCATCCTCTCTTCTCCCTAACCAGTTCCTGCTCCTTCCTCTGCTCTTCTCCCTCAGCCTCTCTGGTTAGGCTGGTTTCATGGTAGATGCTGTCTCTTCTAGGTTTAATCTTAAATCCAAACTACCCTACCTTCACTGTAATGACACCGATAAGGTTTTAATGTGAGTCTGTCAAATAGCAATTAATTAGACACAGTAGTCTTAAAAAATAATGATCCCCAATATAATCTAAAAAAGTATAAAATTCACCACGTTCTTAAGAAAAGGGTAAAGTTTCTTATATGTGGCAAGCACATACAAGTTACATCTCTTGGGCAACTAGAAAATGAATCTGAATTGGCACTGAATAATTTTGTAAAACATAGCAGTAAAAAAAAAGAAAGAAACATTGGAGGAAGGAATAACAAATGTTCTTTTATTCAAGATTGTACTAAATTTAAAAAAATAGCAGTCAATTCTTAGTACTGCTAATAATTCTTCTATAAAGTCCCGTGAGCACTGAGGTGTCGAATACCAAGCCAGCCTTGCTCAAGCTCAGCTGGGGATTGTTGCTCTTTGTTTATCTCACTCTTGTTCACACATAGAGAATTCCGCAAATAATGGGGACTGACCGGGAATTCTAGAATTATAAACATAAGACTTTGACCTAAGAGTCTACAGGAATTATTGCCATCTGATCGTGACATAGTCAGGTCACAAATGTGTAGTTTAGAGTTTACTCAAAACCCCTGCAGTGCCACCCCTCAGAACCTTTCTAGAACTGAGTAGTGTATAAATACTTAAGTTACCACTGAGGACACAGAAAACATGAAATGGATAGCAAAATAACTGAAAACAATATTTTTTTAAGAAAGAGTTTAAAGTATTGGGGTTGTTGTTGTTGATTGCCTTCGAGTCTAGCATGACTCTTAGTGACCCTATGAACAAAAGGCCTGACACCCCTCTAACAACTGTCAACATTTATCAGAGTCCGTAGAGTTTTCAGAGGCATGTTGTTTAGGAAGTGGACGCCACCCCTGCTTCCAGAGCTGTCATAGTATGTTAGTGTTGTTATGTGCCGTTGAGTTGCTTGCGATGTATTGAGTACAAAGATAATTTATTGAGGGTTGTCATATGTTAAATGGATCATGAGATACAGAATCCAAGAAATGTCAGGTGAATGCATTAATTGGGTATAATTTGGGCTTTTAAAAAGAATAACATTTATCATGGATAAATGGATCAAGGAAAATAACGATTTAATTTCTGCTATAGAAGGAATCCACATGGTCACAATTGTCCAATAAACCGACCTGGAAAAGCCAGCTACATGTCCAAATCAAGTTATCCTCCGAAAGGAAAGCATTTTGGTCAACCTCCAGATTCATTGTACCCAAGTGGTAAGTCTCTGAGCTCTTATATATGGTGTGATTTGTATCTATTCCTTCTTATCCAGAAAGTTGTGTTTTCATTAGTAAAAGCTATATAGATCTCTAACAAAAAGCAAATGTATGGTGCAGATAAAGCCTTACCTGTACTAGGATCTTATTCTCTTTGAAATAATAATTCTACAAATAGTGTTATACTCTTGGACTTTTTTTTTAATAGAATTTGCTCAATTGACAATCAGTTAGGTAGAACTGTTTTCCAGATTTGGTATCTTTTGTGTATCTGGCTGAGGACAGAGACCTTTTACAGATCATGTTCTCACAGCCTGGAGGACGGCTGTATCGCAGATGCAGCGTTCAGAAGAGACTCAGAATGAAGTGCTGTCATGACCTTTTCCTTTTGAACATAATTTTGCACATTTAATAATAAGTAATACCTGTGTTTTCTGGTGGTGTTACTTTAGATAATTTTATTTGGGTTGTGATTATTAAAAGGTAACATAGTTACTTGTAAAATTATTCCACTGTTGTCAAGTTGGTTCCGACTCATAGAGACCCCCTCACTGTGTCTCTAACACTGTGAATCTTTAAATGTATATGAGCAAACTAAGGTCTGAGGTTCTGGTTAAGCCTTTTAATGACAATCCTATTAGCTAAGCACTATTAAGGTTATTTTAAAGAGCAGGAATCCAGTGTAGGAAGAGTTTAGATAACCTGCCCAAGATGAGACAGCAAATGGTAGAGCAGAGAATTCCATACAGCCTCGGTGTGGAGCCTGTGCCCTGAAAACTTGCGTATCAGTTTTTGTTGGGTCCCATGGAGTTGAATTTGACTCAGAATTACCCTCTAATGGTTGCATGTAACTGTCCAATCCTGTGGCATCCTCAGACTCTCTGCTGGACTTAAGCCACTGCTTTAATTTATAAAACACAAACTCCCTTAAATTCCATTCCCACTAGATTCTTTGGTAATTCGGCTAACTCTTGCTTCTAGTTATCAATTCACAATAAAAAAATTTATTCTTGAGGAAGCTCTGCTTGGCAAAGTGGCAAGAAGCTGCACTGCAATCCCTGAGGTACATGGTTCAAATCCACCAGATGCTCTACTGGAAAAGGAGGGGCAATCTCCTCCTGTACCAGTAAGATTTAATTTGATGGTAGACACACACACACACACACACACACACAAATAAAGTAAAATTTAAAAAGTAAAATTGTTCTTTATAAACCTAAAATGTCAAAATAGTGTACTCTGGTTTCTCGGTATCAGAGGAAAAAGTCTTCTATTTGTCCTTGCTCTTTGACAGTTGCTTTGGCCTCTGCCCCACCGTCCTTCAGGCATGTCCTCTCCCTTTGCTACATTATAATACTTGATGGGCTGCTCCTGCCGCTCTCAGGCTCAGTAGCCCTTGAGGACTCCACACTCTGCGCTCCCCATCCTGTGCGTGGTGTTCATGGCACCCCCCTGCTCCCCAACCCTGTGCATGGTCTTCACAGCACCCCCGTGCTCCCCATCCTGTGCATGGTGTTCATGGCACCTCTGTGCTCCCCGCCCCGTGTGTGGTGGTCACAGCACAGCGCCTCCCTGCTCCCCAGCCCTGTACCTGGTGTTCACGGCGCCCCCATGCTCCCCGACCTGTGTGTGGTGTTCACAGCATGGTGCCCCTGTGCTCCCCGTCCTGTGCATGGTGTTCATGGCACACACCCCCACCCTGTTCTCCCCGACCCACACCCCCACCCTGTTCTCCCCGACCCTTTGCTTGGTGTTCATGGCACCTCCATGCTCCCCGTCCCGTGTGTGGTGTTCACAGTGCCCTCCAAATGCCCCCTTTACCTCCTTAGCCTCCTTTCTAACATCATCTGTGCTTCATGACAGCTTTTATTCAGTCCATGCTTTGTGGTCCTTGGTTGAAATTCTTTAAACCTTGAATGCCTCACCCCTGTGTTTTTGAAGACATCTCTAATGTTCTTTGAACCCTCAATAATCAGGTTTTTCCTTCTTTTTGTTTCAGTTGTAATTTCAAGATTTATAGTTACTTTTCCAACCTGTCATATCTAATTTGTTTCATAGCATTAATTGAAATCTCCACCATATAACCTCACTTGTCCCCTTTCACCCTTAGGTTTCTGGTTTCCACTCTTCCCTTTCTCCCGGCCCTTCCTGATTTCTACACATTTTCATTGATCAGATGCTGGTTTTTTGATCTCAAGTGCCTGTCTCTCTAGTACTGAGACTCCCATGATAAACGAATCTGATTTCCATTCTAGACTTGAAGGGTGGCTGAGGACAGTGTTTTGAGGGTCACACCAGCCTCTCTTTGACCAGGAAGCCCGGTGTTGGTAATGACTTTGAGTCTCCCATTTTCATCCTCCTCTATGGTGCCATCTGTTGTGGTCCCTTTCCAAGTGCTCCACAGTGGTGGCTGGATACTATAGGTATTTTTTGTCTCGGGGTTAAGAAGGCTGAAGTCTACTTAGTCTATCAGTCCTTTGGACAATTAAGTTTCCATGCATCCTTGATATTACTCCCTCTTCTTTACTCTGGGTGAGGAGAGACTAATAGTTACACCTTTGATGACAGATCTCAAATTTTTTAAGACCCAGGAGCTTCCCAGTGTAGGCACATGAGGCCAAACGCACTCCAGTCCTGCCCACTATTTTTTGGTGAAACTTGGGTTCCCACTCTTGGTTCACTTTTCTCCTCTTTTATCTCTTGCAAAATAAAGATGTTACTGGCCACACCCTAAGGAATCATCCCTCCTGTCTGACCAGGACTATGATGAGACTGAAGGGTGTTTAGTTTCATAACCCTGTGGTTTATCAGATCTTGGAATCACACCATATCATTGTTGTTGCTGTTGTGTACGATTGAATTAGAACTGACTCATAGCTGACCCTCTGGCAGGTTTCCAGAGTCAGATAATCACATGAGAGGAGATTGCCCGCTTTTCTGCCACTGAGCATCTGGTGGATTTGAATTGCGTGCCTTTGGAATTGCAGCACAGCCTTTTTCCACTAGTCCGCCAGAGCTCACGATATCATTACATACATGTGTTTTTAGGAGACACAGTTTAATCCGTGAGAACTGCACCATTCCCACAGAGTTGATTCAGTTGCTAACGGAGAAGTTGGTGGTTTGAAGCAACAGCCGTGCTGCAGAGAGGCGTAGTAGTCTGCTTCTGTAGTCATTACAGCCTTGGAACCCCGCGGGGCGGTTCTCCTCTGGTCTGGAAGGTCACTGAGAGGCCAGTGAGGCAGTGACAGGCGAGGATGGCGAAACGTTGTCTCACGCACTTGGGTGTGTTGTCAGGGGTTCAGTCCTTGGAAAAAGACATCTTATTGAGAAAGGTGAAAGACAGGAAGGTCCTCAACACAGTGCTGCAGCAGTGGGCTCAAGCATGTTGGAGACCATGAGGCTGGCACAGGATAGGGCAAGGTTCAGATCTGGTGTCTGTAAGGTCGCTATGAGTCATAGTGCATAGGAGGGGGAGACCCTGAACCAGGTAGGTTGACACAGTGACTGCAGCAATGAGTTTAAGTGTCAGAGATTGTGAGGATGGCGCAGGACAAGGTTCATTCAGATCTGTTGTTCATAGGGTCATTACGAGTCGTACGAGACTCAGTGGCATGTAACAACAACACTGAGTTATAGTCAACACAGCCACACCTAATAACAGCACCCCGTAATATGACCCAGTAATCCAGTTTCCCAAAAGAGAACAGGAACATAAATAGATATTTGAGCAAAATATTCAAGGCCACATTTTTCACAGGAGTCAAGAGGTGGAAACAGTCACAGTGCAGATCAGCAGACAAATGGGTAAAGATGTCATAGATTACATACAGTGGGATAGTACTCAGTCAGGAATAGAAATAAAATTTTGAAAAATCTGTAAAATGAAATTTTGATAAATCTGTGAAATTATAAGTGAAATTAGCCAGACCAATAGTGTATACTCTTACGTAAAAGGTCTAGATAGGCTGATGCGTATAGACAGAGGTAGAATAGCAGTTACCATGAGCTGGGGAGTAATGATGGTAACAAAAAAAATACAAAGGCTTGATGACCAAGTCAGTCAGCATATGTATAAAAAGAAAGGCCAGGCTTTGGAATCCTTTGGAACTAGGCTCCTAGCCCAGTTCTCCTGTTTAGCTTGTGCCCTCAGACATGATAAATGTCTGACTACCACCACTAAACCTTCACAGAATTGTTGACCTTTGTAAATAGAACATTCTGCAAGAAGTTGATGTGCTGTGGAATTAGTCTTGACTCAGTGATTGTGGACACTAGACCCATCCTCACTGGTGGTGTGGTGTTTGACCTCACTGCTGCCGCCACTGGATGAATCCATCACATCGAGGGGCTTCTTAGTTTGCACTGACCCTCTCCCAAGCATCCTGTCCCTCCTGTAGCATGTCCAAAGTTCATGATATAAAGGTTCTCCGTTCTTGTTCCTGAGGAACATTCTAGTTGTACTAATTCCAAGATAGATTTGTTAGATTTCTGGAAATCGCTAATATGTTCACTATTCTCTACCAGCACCCGAATTCAAGGCCATCAGTTCTTCAGTCTTCTTTCGTCATTACAGTCATTGTGAAAATTTGACAGTAAAGGGTTGCTGTTCATGTTTGAGTTTAAGAAACCTTAGTTGATACTTTTGTGGATAACACTTGATTTGGCAGTGAGTTTGCTGCAGATAGATTTACGTCCCTGGCTCTCTGGCTGCAGGAGACACTGTCAGGCATATTTACCTCTTGATTAAGGGCTACACATATGCAATAGTGAGAGGATACCCTGTGTGAGAGTGGAGTTTCCCCTTCCTCCTCCTGTGCTTTTGATTTGCCTTGTTGTTCTCATTAAGCTGTTTGTTAGTCCATTGATCAAATTGAGGGGTCAGTGAAAGAGCCGATAAGCCTGAATGAGATGGATTGACATGAGGGCGCACCTGCAGAGTCAGGTTCTGCAGAGATGGTGAGGGCGGCCCAGGGCTGGGCAGGGATTCGTTCCTTTGGCCAGAGGGTCTCCGTGAGTCGGAGCTGACTCCAAGGGCACCTAACAACACAAGTCTCCTGCTACGAGCAGGGCTGGGGAGAACAGATTCAGAGTTGATCAAGACATTCTGTCTTCAAAAAACTTACAGTAAGAATAGTCAAATAATAATAATAAAGTATGCAGAGTGAAGAGTGAAGTTTGCCTCTCTTTTTAGGAACTACCACTTTCACCATCCAGAAAAAAGCTGATGGCAGCAAAGCAGCACAGCGGGCTGCTGGGCACTCTGTGGCTATTTTTCACAAAGGTAAGTGTCGGGTAAAGAGGAGGAACTTCTTGAGTTAAGATTAACTCACCTGTCACCCAGTCAGAACCGACCCTAGCGGAGTTTTGGAAGAAGGCTGTATCATCACAGGAGAAGAGCTTGCCCGTCTTTTCTCTCCCCAGCTGCTGGTGGTTTCTACCCTCCAGAGAGGCAGTGCCTTTGGTGCCTTTGGGTTTCCAGCAAAGCTCCCAAGGACTCCACCACCAGAGTTACCAAAACAGTTAAGACAAAATCCTAAATCACTCTTTAGAACTCTTAGAATAAGAGAGAAGAGTATGCCTTGGGTCATATTATTTCAGAGAAGAGGCTTTAGATTTAATACACCCTTTACTCTGTATTGTTGTTACTGTATGCTGTGGAGGTGGAGCTGACCCATAGCTGGTCCTCCAACAGGTTTCACAAGCTGTAAATCCCAGGAGATTGTCCATCTTTCTCTCTCAGAGCAGCTGGTGGCTTTGAACCAAGTGCCTTTGGGTTGACAGTGCAACTCCTTATCACTCAGCAACCAGAGCTCTCTGCTCTCCCTACAGCCCTGAGAGTCACTAAGACTCCCTACTGTAGCCTTGTGCAAATTCTTAACCCATTTCTATAAGCCTTAGGTATTTTTCACTTTGAAAGTAAGAGTTCTAATACAAACGATGTGAAATGTGGCTCAGTTATAACCATAAGTGCAGATACTAAGTAAGGTACTCTGCGTACACACTTGTGCAGCACACCAGCCAGGGATTTTAAGCCTGAGTTTGCTCCCTTGTACGTACTTACCTAAGTTACCTCTTCAGTTCACTCACTCCACACTCCTTGCTGTCAAGTTGTGACTGACTCATAGCTGAACCTCCATTTTTCTCCTGAGGAACCAGTGGTGGATTCTAGCCCCAGAGGGGCCTTTGAGTTAGCGGTGCACCTCCTTACAAACTGCCCCACCAGCACTCCATGCCAGTGAAGGAAGTCTAATAATCCTCATTCCTAAAATCTCCACTTTTCTATTTCTCACCCCTGGTTTCTCTTTAACAGTCTGAAAGTCTTCCACATTCATTCCCCTGTTAACTTGGAATAAGAACTGTGGGAGGTGGGCAAAGGCAACTACTGTTCCCATTTTACAGCTCAGGACACTGAGGCCTAGAGAAGTTATGAGGCTTGTCCAGACCTCTTAAAACAGTGAACTTAGGAGGCAGGCACATCTGGCAGGCATTGTGTTACACGTGCGTCCATTCGCTTATTAATCTTCATATTAATCCCACGAGGCCTATGCAGTTGGCCCTGCTATAGAAAATAAATTTGGGGGGGAAAAAAAAAAGAAAATAAATTTGGTAGGATGGTGGAGAAATACACTGATTTAAATGCACCATGAAAGTGGGAAATATGAAAGAATGTATCTAATTCTCTCATGCCTGCCTCCTTTGTTTGCAAATTCATCTACCAGTTTACCCTTACATCTTCAGCTTTGTCTAATCTCCTATTTAAGTCATCTATCAAGTTTTATTGTAAATGACTATTTGCTAGAATTTCTATTTTATCCCTTTTCTGTATATGCACTATAGGTTTAATGCACTGAGCTATAGGATCAATTTGAGTTCTAGAAGCATTGTTTTCTTTGTTTCTATTTTGCATTTTAATTCATAGATCCCCTGATGGCTGTCCCTTGTTTGTTGGCTTGGTTTTCTTTTTTCCAAAGTCTCATTTTGGAGACAGTATGTTTTCTGTTTATAGTATACTCTATTTTATTTTTTTTCCTAATAAATACAATCAGTGTCTAATTCAATAGATAAAATTCCCCCCCAAACAATATTATATCCTGTATAAACCTCTAAAATGTGCACATTTATGTTATATACTTTTATGAAAGTTCCAAAGATAGTGTCAACTAGAGGTAGGATCTGGCATGAGGCCTCAGCCGCTGACATCACTGATAGTTGGTTGCACTGTCCAATGGTAGCCCTATGTCAGAAGAAAGTGGGTGTGACTCTAGGTGGCTGGGTGCTTTGTTGAGACTGTACCGTCCACTACCGGACAGAAGGTTCTCCTTCAGACATGGCCAAGGTAGAGAAGGGATTCTGTCTTGTAGGTGAGTTTTGGATTCTTCAGGGTGGATTCTCAGGACAGTGACTGGTGTTACATTGGGAGAAACTGAGTCACCGTGTCCACGGTCCCACGCCAGAAAGAATTCTTCCCCCAGAGAGAACCCAGGGACTTGGGGATTCCTTTTGCTCTGTTAGCTTTCACCTTAAAATGCTTCCCTGTTCACAATAGGGGGCATCTTAGCATGTGTTTCATTTCATAGAATTCTTTTCCTATTTTTAGCTCAAGATTGGATATCCCCCCAAAATTCTAGAAAAATAAACTCTGAACTGAGAAAGTAATCACAAAGGCATCCCCCAGTAACACAAGGTAAGGGAAAGTGAATGGTGGCCTTGAGGTCTGTAGATGCCCCAGACCCACGGCCAGCGAGCTGATTTCCTGTGTGAGTAGAACCAGTACAAGTAGCATCAGTACTAATGTACAGTAAGGAGGAAAACTTCATTATGGGAGCTTTCACAAGACCATTCTAAGAGGCAAGGTGACCAACTTTGAAATCAGGTTTCTCCACAATCTCTATGTCTGTGGTTTCTCTTCTCTGGACCTTGTCCTTGAGGTTGTCATTATTCTTCAGATCAGATTAGGACAGAATTCCATTTCTGTCTCACACAATGACAGGAGCCTAGCATGAACCACACAAACCCCACAATTCAGATATTAGGTCAAGAAAGACTCCTTGGCTTTGTCAGTAAAAGTCATAGTGGACAAATGAGTGGCTCGATCCCAGCACCCGCTTGGTTCGTTTCCCTTTTTTTAATAGGTTCTCCCGCTCGGTGTCGTAGTCCTCAGCACACAGAAAAACGTGGGCTCACTGGGCGGGTGCCCCTAAGCCAGCAGGGGTGCACAGAGTATGAGCGAGAGGAGATGGTAGTGAGCCCGTGGACGCTGCCTCCAGAAATCCAGGCAATTCTTCACGGGAGCCGCGATTCCCTCCTGCAGGTGAGGCCGCGCCAGGCTTCAGCCTGCGTAATGATTTATGTTTGCTTATCGGTGTTTATGTCGCTAAACATACTGAAGGTTTAAAATGTGATTGAGGGCACCTGCTTGCCTGGACCAGTACTCCAGAGTCTCTCTCTAAGAATTCTCCTTACTTTGTATTTTTTTTTAAAACTGAGAACCACAGCACCCCATAGTGGTGCAGGACTTCTCCACAGGCCCGTTCCGCAGCTCTGTCGAGCCCAATGAGCTCACTCACCACTGACCCAGGTACCCGAGCACCAGCCTTCCGCTTCCTTATCCTTTAGTTTCTCGGGGCCCAGAGACTCCAGACACTCTGCCAAGTTCAGGTCCCGCATGTTCTCTTGGGGGTCTGGACCACAGCTTCCTCTCTCTCTGTCTGTTAGGGCTTGTCGCCATCTGATGAGGACGAGCCGGAGCCCCCCGTCGGGGTGAGTGGCGTGGACAGCGCCTCTGAGAGCACCGGCAGCCTCCTCAGCAAGCTCGACTGGACCGCCATCGAGGACATGGTGGCCGGAGTGGAGGAGCGGAGCCCGTCTGTCCAGTGGCCCCTGGGCCTGTAGGTTGGCAGAGGCCAGCGCTGCTGCGACTTGACCCTGGACCGCTGCGACATGACCCTGGGACGTGGCCAAATTTAAGGGACAGGAACAGGGAAGGAAGCAACGTCAGTGAACCTTCTGCAGCCATGTTATTACCTTAAGAGGGAAATAAACAACAACAAAAAAAAAAAACAAAAAAAAAAAAAGAGGGAAATAAACATCTCCAGTAATTTTACTTCGTGTGGAAAGGGTTATTTAAATATACATTTCTATTTTGCATTTGACTCATTTTGAGCTCTGTAGATTGCCATCAAGTTGATTCTGACTCCTCGTGACCCCATGTGCCCTGCTCATCAGTCCTGGGGAGTCAGCCCTGCCTTCCCCACCCCTGCGTGGAACAGACAGAAGGAAACCCTGTCCCATCCAGCACCATTCTCACCCCGGCTAAGGATGCCGGCTGAGATCACAGACACCCCGGTGCGCTCCTCTCTCTGAAATCACTGCCTTGCATGGCCTGAGAGTCATCGCCTCACGTACACGGTTCCACTTGAGGACAGGACACAATCCCGTTTGAGGGCAGGTGCTGTTACTCTGTCATAGCTGGAAGCATAATTCTCGGGAGGGGGGTGACTCAGCGACCCTGTGAACACAGATCTGAACCCTGCGCTATCCCTGGCCGTCCTCATCCCTGACAGGCTCAAGCCCATTGCAGCGGTCACGGCGTCAGTCCATCTCACTGAGGATCTTCCTTTCTTTTGCTGACCTTCCGCCTTTACAAGCATGATGTCCCTCTCCTCGGATGGTCCCTCCTAGCAACATACCCAGAGTCTGCGAGGCAAAGATCTCCGAGGTGCATTCTGGAGTTGGGGCTTGGAGAGTGATGAGGTTGCCATTAGGGTGATTTTACTGAGAAAGTTTTCCTTGTTTATGACAAGGCGGCCCAGACCCCGGGAGACGAGGCGTGTTTAGCTGGGGAGCTCGCGGTAAGCCCTGCCAGTTTCCGTAACAGAAGAATGAGTCGGTTCTTAGAGGGTTGAGGTGAAACTCAGCTTCGTCAGCCCACTTGTTTATGACAGGAAAATTCTGGGACATCGTGAGGGGATTGTGCTGTTAGGTCACTCCTAGTCCAGTCAACTATGACTCGTAGTGACCCTGTGAACAGCAGGTGGAAACCGTGCCCTGCCCTGCCCCTCTGTCACTGGAGGGCTGTCTGCTGAGGCCAGAGGAGGCCTTAACAACCTCAGAGGTTCTCGCTGGTGGCGGGTCTGCAAAATCAGTAGACACATCAGTGAGGTAGAAGCAGGCCACTTGTTTTAGTGTCAGGCATCTGAAAAGAGGAACACCTACCAGGAGAAAGAATTAGTCACTTGCAAGCCAGAGTCAGCAGCACTGACAGCAGCAACAATCCTTCCCAACAGAAGACACAAAACCCCAGTGCCATCAAGGCGGTGCCAGCCAACCCATAATCAAGAGTAGAGCTCTGTGGGAGGAGTTTATGACGGGACGTGCACGGCTTCCTCATCCTCCCCACAGCTGCCTGTGGGTTCAACCTGACCTGTTGGTCAGCAGCTGAAATTTTTTTTTTGTCCTACACCTTAAAAAAAATTACTGATATTTTAATGAAAGTTTACAGAAAATTTGGATTTCCATTCGTTCATTATTGCACATTTTCTCCCCTACCCCCACCCCAGTTCACTTTTTTCTTTAAACAAGATTCTTTGTTGCATAATTTACCCCTTGCTTGTGCCTGCCCCCCAGTCTACTTTGCAATGCACCCCTTATTCTGGACTGTTGTCATGCAAATAATACCTAATCATAGACTTCTTTAACCTCTGTGCCACCAGTTGTTACGAGCCATCGAGTCGACTTCAACTCATAGTGACCCTATGCACAATAGCTCTGAACGCAGCTCTATCCTGAGCCAACCTCACTGTCTCTGACACCCCTGCCCCCGTGACCCCACTTAGTGTCTGCTGGCAGCTCGTCCTCCTGCTTTGTATTTGCCAACCGGAGGGCTCAGCCTCAGTTGCCATATATGCTAGTCTAAGTGCTCTTCTGTGCACAGGGTTTTCGAAGGCCTGTTAGTTCAGAAGTGGATGGTCAGTCCTTCTCCCTAGTCTGCCTTAATTTAGATGCTCAGCTTTAGAGCCCTGTCTGACACACAAGCATATTAGAAGAGCAAAGCAATCAGAGTGCCTGTCAAAATGCAAGACACACATTGCACTGGGGAAATCTGCGGTTAGGGACCTCTCCACATTAGTGGGGAGTGATGATGTCAGTTTGAGGACTAAGATACATCTGATTCAGGCCATGGTCTTTCCAGTCACTTCCTCTGCATCTGAGAGCTGTACAATGAATAAGGATGACAGAAGAATCGATGCCTTTGAGCTGTGGTGTTGGAGAAGAGCACTGAACATCCCACGGATGGCCAAGAGAACAAACAGATAAGTCTTAGAAAGGATGCAGAACGAGTGCTCTTTGGAGACACGAACGGTGAGTCTTGGCCTCACATACTTTGGACATGTTGTTAGGAGGTGCTATTCCTTGGAGAAGGACATGATGTTGGGAAGGGTGGAAGGTCGGTAAAGGAGAGGAAGACCCTCAACCAGGTGTACTGACACAGTGCCTGCGGCAATGGGCTCGTGTGTGTCAGGAAGTGTGGGGATGACACAGGATAGAACAGGGTTCATCTAATTCACAGGGTCCCTATGAATCGTACTCAACTCAACAGCACCTAATAACAACAAGGCCAGTGGAGGAAAATCAATATGCAGCACTGGTAGTGGAGTTTGTCCATGGGCGACAGTAGGCGGTGGTGGTGGCGTTGCCACCCCGAGTGCCTCTTCTGAGCATCTTAGCGCACCAGCTCCGTGACTCAGAGAACCAGCCCACAGTGAGACAGAACACAGGAGCAGATCGCAAGGCCCTAGGCCTCAACCTAATGTAGCCAAGTCTCAGCAAATACTACAGGTCAGGCTTCTGTTGTCTGTGATTCAGAGTTGTTGGGTGCCACTGAGTGGACTACGACACAGCCACTCTATGAATAACAGATCCGGAGCCTGCCCCACCCTGTGCCCTCTTCCTCCTCGTCTCTGATCCACGAGAGCCCATTGCTGCTGTGGCAATCCATCTTGTTGAGGGCCTTTTATTTCACTGCGCCTCCAGCTTTCCGTGTACCCTGGACTGCCAAGAAAACAAACAGATCCATCTTGGAGAGGATTAAACCAAGCTGCTCCTTGGAGGCAAGGATTCTGGGGCTTCGTCTGACATACTTTGAACATGTTGCCAGGAGGGACGGGTCCTTGGAGAGGGACATCATGCTTGGGAGGGTGGAGGGACAGCGCAGGAGGGGAAGACCCTCTATGAGATGGATTGATTCGGTGACTGGGGTATTCGGGATGGGTGTGTCAGAGGCGGTGCGGTTGGCGCAGGATAGAGCAGGGTTTAGAGCTGTTGTGCATAGGGTCGCTATGAGTCGGAAACGACTCGATGGCACATAACAACAACCAGCTTTCCGAGCCTACTGTCTTCTGAGGACTGGTGCCTCCTAACTTCCCAGACGTGTGGGAGATAAGGTCTCACCATCCCTGCCTCTGAGGGTGCGTTGTCTCTAAGACACACTTGTTCTTTTAACAGTTGTGGGATATTCGGTACTCTTCACCACGGTGCAGACATTCTGTCAGCCTTACTCATTGTCCAATTCTCAGATGCATAGGAAGCAACTGAAAGTAGTATGGCGGGGATCAAGAGCACCTGAGTCTTTAAACTGACATATTCTTTAGACCGGCTTCAATTCTCCATGATTCCCAGTCAGAGAGAGGGCAAAAAAATTGAAAATGCTGGTTTTAGAGAGTTGTTGGAAGATATAGAAGTAAAGAAGAGGTGTTGAGAATGTGTTAGGGGTCGATGATTTGTAAGGAGATAGAAGCTAAACCAATTTACAAGTACGAAGGGGGGAAAATGATCTAAAACTTGCTGAGGTAAAAGAATTCAAAGCCAATAAACATAAGCAGAATCTAGTGGTTTATAAGGATGTGCGAGAGTTTTCTACTGAAACATAAAATTTCTCTTTCTGCCTCTCTCTCAAGCTAATTTGTTCTTAATTACAAAGTAAGGCTGGTTATAATTTGTTGTTATTGTTAGATGACTCAGCGACCCTACGAATGAAAGACCTGAACACTTGTATAACTTTTGTTGTTTCTCCAAGTTCATACACTTTCTGGAGGCAGGTTATTTCAGAAGTGGATGCCGCTCCTGCTTTCAGGCTTGTTTTAATCGGGAAGCTCCACCAAACACTGTCCACCATGGGTAACCGTTTTCACATTTGGCACATCAGTGTCCCAGTGTTCAGCATCACAGCAACCACGAGTTACCTCTGCACAGCAATGCACAGACCAGCGCTATACCACGTAGAAGAATGTTTGACAAAAGAACAATTAAAGGCTGCAGATTAAAATCACCCACCTTCGGTTTGTTAGCATCATTTTCTAACCACGAGGCCAACTGAGCTCTGTCGTCGTCATCGTTGTTGTTAGGTGCCGTTGAGTCATAAACAAATAATAATGACCCTATGAACGAAAGATGAAAGGTTATCATTTACACTGATATTTCATCATAGCTTAAAAATCCCACAAACTCTCTGCCCTGGAGCCCATTCCACATCTAGTGACCCACTATCCCGTTTCCAAGGCTGTAAACAGAAGGAAACTGCCCATCTTTCTCCCACACAGTCACTTAGGGGTTCAGCTCACAGAGGCCTCTGAGTTAGCAACACAGGACGCCATGGCCTCAGCATCAGATCTCCCTAGTTTATCAGATGGTGGTGAGTTGTCTTTCCTGTGCCATCGTCGTCATCTCTGAAATGCTCAAGCCCATTGTCGCAGTCATGGTGTCAATCCACCCTGTTAAAGGCCTTCTTCCCCTTTGCTTGCCTTTCCAAGTATGATCCCCTTTTTCCCAGGACTGGCCCCTCCTGGCAACGTGCCCAAAGACGAGCTCTCACCGTTCTTGCCTCAAAGGAGCACCCAGGCTGCCTTCCTTCAACATGGACATGGACTCGCTTGTTCTTCCGGAAGTCTGTTAACCAACACCACAGTTCAAGGGCATGGATCCCCAGTCTGTCTAGTCAATGCCTGACTTTCACCTGATAGGAAGCAATTAAAAATACCCTCACTTGGATCAGACTAACTTTGGTCATTGGTCGTTAGCACTTTAAAGAGATCCTTGACAGCAGATATGCACAGTGCATTTTATCATACGATCCTTTTTCGTTTCTTTTTTAACTTATATTTTTAAAATCTTTATTTGAGTGAAAACTTACAAAGCAAATTGGTTTTCTGTTCACACATTTTGTTTTCAGGATGGCGTGGAATAGGGAAAGGTTTGGATTTGTTCACAAACAGGGTCGGAGGTAAGTCATTGTCCACTTGATGGCACAAGGTACAAACATAGTAGCACAATCCCCACTTGGTCCCGGTCAGTCTCATTTCCACCAATGCTCCAATCCTGCCCCTTCCTCCTGCTCCTGGGAGGGCTTCGTAACTGCTCCATGAGGTCAACCACAGTTCTTTGAACATGTTGTTGTTGTGTTCGGTTGAGTCAGAACCAACCCACAGTTTACCCTCCAGTGTGTTTTCCGGGAAGTAAATCACACAGAAGGAGATTGTACACCTCTCTACCATGGTCCTTGACCACATTAGGCCATATATCTGACTCTATCACTTCATTCTCAAGTGCCTCATTTCAGTGAAAGTTTGGTACATCACCAGTTTGCAGTGAAAGATTTAACAAGGAGGACAGACTCTTACGGAACCTAAGCAAATAATTACCACAAGGGCAAGGATACCCAGGGAGTGTTTTTAAATTCTGAATGATTGGCCTGAGAGAAAGAGATTTTTAGGAGATACACATAGCTTTCAAAAAAGGAAAGGAGTTTCTTATTGGGAAGGGAGTGCATCAGGGTTACATTCTCTCTCCACAACTATTCAATCTGTATGTTGAGCAGATTATCTGAGAAGCTGGACTCTGTGAAGAGGAGTGTAGCATCAGGATTGGAGGGAGAGTCATCAATAACCTGCATTATGCAGATGACACCCCCTTCTTACTAAAAGTGAGGAGGACTTGAAGTACTTGTTGCAGAAGATCAAGGAATACAGCCTTCAGTATGGATTGTGTCTCAATGCCAAGAAAACAAAGACCGCTAGAACAATAGGCAACATCATGATGGATGAGAGGAGATTGAAACTGTCAACGTCTTCATCTTGCTTGGATCCACAATTAACACCCTTGGTAGCAGAAGTCAGGAAATAAGGAGACATATTGCACTGGGAAAATCGGCAGTTAGGGACCTCTTCAAATTATTGAGGAGCAATGATGTCAGCTTGAGGACTAAGGTGCACCTGATTCAGGCCATAGTCTTTCCAGTTACTTGCTATCCATCTGAGAACTGGACAATGAATAAGAATGACAGAAGAATTGATACCTTTGAGCTGTGGTGTTGGAGAAAAGTACTGGACATCCATGCTATGAATGACCAAAAGAACAAACAGCTATGACTTGGAGTAGGTGCAGGTGGAGTGCTCTTTAGAGGCAAGAATGATAAGTATTTGCCTCACATACTTTGGGCATGTTGCTAGGAGGGTCTATTCCTTGGAGAAGGACATGATGCTGGAAAGGGTGAAGGGTTCATGAAGGATAGGAAGACCCTCAACCAGGTGGACTGACACAGCGACTGCTGCAATGGACTCTTTTGTGTCAGGAAGTGTGAGGATGGTGCAGGATAATAGGCTTATAGGGTCGTTATGAGTCAGACTCAACTCAGCGGCACCTAACAACAACAATATATCCACAAAATGCAATATTAAACCACCAGCTTTTTTTTGGACAAAGGTCCCACATTCTTTCAGTCCTGGGTAATTAATTCTTCATCTACTCAGTACTGAGTAAGCTCCACCTTTCCCCTAAGGAATAGCTAGTTAGAGGGTTTGATCATCAGACCTTTCATTTAGCAGCTGAGTTCTTTAACGACTGTGCCACCAGCACAACACTCTAATATTAATTGTTGTTATTGCTAGGTTTCATCAAGTATGACTCAAAGCGACCCTATGAACAACAGATCTCGTTCCTATTCTGTGCCATTCTCACACTTCCTGACATACTAGAGCCTATTGCAGCAGTCACCATGTCAGTCTACCTCGTTGAAGGTCTTACTCTCTTTCACAAATCCTCCACCCTTCCCAGAATCATCTCCTTCTCCAAGGAACAGCCCCTCCTAGCAACATGCCCAAAGTATGTGAGGCAAGATGCTGAGTGAACTAATTCAGTCCCACAAGAATAAATATTGTGTAAGAAAGACCATTATTGTAGAATGAGCATAAGGATCCAGGGTGGGTGGGAGAGGCTGGAAGCAGAGGGATGTGGATGTGCAGGGGGAAGAGGGGATTAATCATTGTATTGTGCAATTTGAAGGGGGGAGGTGAGGGAGATTAAAAGAATTTGTTCAAATTGGTATTAGAATTTTATAAATAAACTAGTAAAAAATACTTACAAAAATCCCCCATAAATGATGACTATATATACAGACCTGTACAGATGGAATGCACAGACATAAAATACATAGCTTCATAGGGTCACTATGAGTCATACTCAACTGGACAGCACCTAACAAAAACATGCATATGGACCTCTTCAGACGGAATACACAAAAATTAAGTATGTCTGAAGAGATAGTGGAAAAGGTCAAAATCATGTCATATCCAGGGTCCAAACTGATTTTTCAAGGTGCTAGTTCAAGTTGAAACTTAAAGAAATAAAGTATGTCCATGAAAGCTAAACTATGACCTTGAACGGCCAATGATTTCATCTTGCTTGGATCAACAACCAACATCCTTGGTATCAACAGCCAGGAAATCAGGAGATGTATTGCATTGGCAAGTCTGCTGTCAGGGATCTATCCAACCTTTAAAGAGAAATTATTTCACTTTGAAGATTAAAGTGTTCCTGATTTCAGGCCCTGGTCTTCTCAATATCCAACTACACATCAGAAAGCTGGACAATGAATAAGGATGACAGAAAAATAATTGATATCTTTGAGATGTTGTGTTAGAGTTCTGAATATCTCACGGACTGCCAAAAGAACATACAAATATGTCTTGGGAAAGTATAGCTAGAGTGATCCTTGGAGACAGATAGTGAAGCTTTGTCTCTTATACTTAGGACATACAGCTAGGTAAGGCTATTTCTTGGAAAGGAACACTGTGGTGTCAGTCTAAAAGATAGCTTTTTCAGCTGTTAGGTTAAAAACCCTCTGGTCTCCAGCTACCTTAACTGCAGACACATGGTTTTGCAAAGGATCAACAGCTGTGGGACTAGGATAAGAGCAAGAGTGCTTCTTCCCACACTGAGTAGCAAGACTTGTGGCACCAAGACTTGAGAGGACAAGACTTGAGGCAGACTGGACCAAGAGCCTCTTGAGAATCACTGATCCTTAGAACTTTAGAGAGGTCCTTGACAGCAGATTTACCCAATGTAATAGGTATTTTGATTTCTTGACTGTTGGTAATAAGAGTGTTGCTTATGGATTCAAGAAACATAAGATCATTGACAACAGTAACCTTCTCTCCATCTATCAAAATGTTGCCTATTGGTCCTATGATGAAGATTTTTTGTCTTCAGCCATACTGAAGGCTGCTTTTTTTTTTAACCATCTGCAGCAAATGTTTCAAGTCATTTTCATTTTAGACAAACAAGGTTGTATCATCTGCATGACACAGATTGTTGATGATTCTTCCTCCAATTCTGATGCCACACTCTTTTCTATGAAGCCCAGTCTCTTGAATGATTTTTTCAGCATAGGGCTAGCTAAGAGTGGTGGTGATGTGTTTGGTTTGGTTTTTTGGTTGTCTTCCTCACAGCCTTCTTGAGATTCTCCTTCACTTCACTCACTTACCATCCAGCTTCTGCTCTTCTCTGAAAACTTTCCCACTTCCTGGTCATTGTGAATGGCAGATCCCAAAGTCATTCTTCATTTGAAAAATATTGGTCTCTTAAGCTAGGCAATGACCAGGGGTAATAGAAGGAGAAGTGATGCCTTTGAGCTGTGATGCTGGAGAAGAGTGTTGAATATACTACGGACTGCTAGGAGAACAATCAGGGTCATCCTAGAGAGGGTGAGGCCAGGATTCTCCTTGGAGGCAAGGATTCTGAAGCTTTGTCTGACTTTGGACATGTTGCAAGAAGTTATCAGTCCTTAGAGAGGGACATCATGCTTAGGAGGGTGGAGAAACAGCACAAGAGAAGACTCTCCGTGAGATGGAATGATTCAGGGTAATGGGGGTAGGTGTGTCGGAGACAATAAGGTTGGCACAGGATAGAGCAGGTTTAGGGCTGTTGTACATAGGGTTGCTATGAGTCGTGGGTGACTTGACAGCACATAACAACAACCACCTTTTTGAGAGTCTGGCATGCTTTGAGTATGTTCCTAGGAGAGCCTATTCACTGGAGAGGGGTGTCATATTTGGGAAGGTGAAGGAACAGTGAAGAAGAGGGAGACCCTCAAGCAGGTGAATTGACATGGTGACTGTGGCAATGAGCTTGAGTCAGAAAGCGTGAAGACAGCACAGGATAGAACAGGCTTCAGATCTGTTGTTCATAGCGTTGTTACGAGTCGTAGTCGACGCAACAGCACCTAACAAGAACAACAATAACAGCAACAGCCATAAACACTTCTTGAAGTTCTATTTCTGGGTCTTCCATGTGCGAACCTTATTTCTTCTCTGTCTCCTCCACAAACCCATTTCATCACATTGCATCTTAAAATTCAGATATCTCCAAGGTCCTTTACAGGGGCTGCACCGCTCTTAATCTACAGTTTATTCCCAAACGTAGCCTCTTCCCGCACAAAACGTTCCTTGCTTGGACCATTCCTTCTCACTTCCAATAATTATTTATAATTGGATCTCGTCACCTGAACCAGAAAAACCTGCCGACTGGACATTTTTATTCCACTGCAATACCCTGTTATTTTTGTCATCTGAATCCGTCTGTAACGGCTCCAGTCGCCTCACGTGTACAACCACAGTTCCGCTGCTCAGCTCTGCCGTCTGGTACTGAGGGCTACATCATTCTTGACATGCTCAAGTCTGTGATTGCTGTGAACATTGAATCCCTTACGCTGCCACCATAAGACAATTCCTGCAGACTACAACTGCTTCACAGCAGCAGAGCAGAGTCCTGCAGTGAGGAGGAATCAGTAAAAGCTGCAAACCTTCTAGTAACAGAGGAGTGATTAGCCAGGGCACCACGAGGGAATAAAGCCCTTATTTTACCTGCAAGTGAACATTTATGCTTCGTCAAAATTGCATGTTTACCTCTCCTTACTTTCTATCGATTCATCTTCTGATACGGAGGAAAGGGGGTACCCTATCCTCAAAATACTCTACAGCTTCCATTTAAAAATATTGATCCCCTTCATCTCCACATAAGACAATACTATTAATCAAACATGTGCAGAGGATAATGATGGATTTCTAGAAATGAGCTTGCGTATGATAGACTATTTACCACACTTCATTTTATTTACACTTATTTCAGAAACTGGCTTAGAAGTTGAAAATGTTTGATTTCACCAGTTTTCTTCATCAGAAGCCAGACAATTAAGAAGAGGGGAAAAAATACCAAAACACCCTACAAGTGTATTTTATCCTTTCCCATTTATCTAAGAGAGGATGACAAGCATCAGAATTTTAAAACATAAAACTAGATCTCTTGAAGAGACACACACGCAGCTCAGTAAGCGAGCACTTGTGTAGATGAAATCGTCCTTGTAAGGCAACTGGGCGCTCTTGGCTGTGCATGTTGTTGTTATTGTGCACTGTAGAGTCAGAACCGACCACAGATGACCCTGCAGTGTGTTTTCAGAAGCAGTAAATTTCTTGGGAGATTGCCCATCCTTCTCCCAAGGAGTAGTTGGTGGGTTTGAACCACATGCCTTTGGGTTGACAGCACAGCTTCTTATCCCTAAGCCATTAGAACTCCCACTTTGCCTCTTTTGAGCCTCAATGTCTTCTTTAAAAGAAATTTTTAAAAAAGAGTTTGGATTAGAACAGGAACAATTTAACCCCATAGCCCTGAACTTGCAAGGGCCTACATGGGTTTAGGGAGGTGGTGAGCACTGGGAGGGAACTATACACATAGTTATAGGTCTGTGTTTATTCCATTTTCTAAGTTAATTTCATAGCCTACATTAGATTCTTAAAGGCAGTTCATGAACTGAAAGTAGTTAAGGACATCTGGAATAAATAAATCTCAGATCTTGCATAGTTATGAGCCCAACTTTTCTAACTGATGGAATGTTCAAAATTTGTTGATATTTATAGGTGTTTGGATACACGGAGCTTCTAGACTTTTCCTGCCTGGTTCCCTATTGAGATCTAGCAGGGTTAAGCCAAAATGACAAGCTAGAGGCAACACATCCACAGGGCTGTTTCTTAGACGAGAGGCTCTTCCAACGGTGAAGACACTGCAACTACTGAAGAACTAGCACTGTAACTACTGATGATTAGCACTCGTTGATGGAATGGAATCACAACTATCGCTTAAATCAAACAACTTTTCACTTGTGAGGCCCCGGGTTGAACAATGACTGAAAAAGCCACATGCACAAAGGTGGAGGCAAGATTCCACACAAACTGCAGTAACTACTCATTCACTGACCGCAGTAGAGTTGGGAGGACTCTGAGCCGCCCCTCCGGTGGGATTTTAGATGCTATGAATCGCATGGGAGATTACCCATCTTTGTCCTTCAGAGCAACTGGTCTATTTGAACTCTCCTCCGTTGGGCCGGCAGTGCAACTCCCTATCCGCCAGGCCACCGATGAGCAGTCACAGAAGAAAAAGAATTAAAGCCTGTAATCCACTTATTTCAAACAGTGTTTAGCATAGAATTTCTGTCCATCAGAGGAATTGACTGCAGCACAGGGCTGGGTCGGTGGGCTTTTGAACCATCTTACACCATGTTCTGACATCCACTGTCTTCTACTTAAACTTACACCCCCTTTACTTCATCTCCAATTCTGGCCTTGGCATTTGCCAACCTAAATTCACAGGACTGAACCATTCTATTCAGCATCCCTCTGAAAACTAGATCTACCCTCAAGCATGCACAAGAAATCACTGCCTAGAAAAATGGAAGAGAGACCGTTGTCTCAGCCTACAATGAATTCAGGTAGGAAAAAGGGCAGAAATCCAGAAAACAACTTGTCTTTTTGTTTTCTTAAGATCCCAGGGATAAACAATCCCATTTGTCAAAAGAAGAATTTACAAATAAAATAAAAAGGATGAGGGAATCTAAACGTTAAGATGTAAAAGAGTGACATTCATGAGAAAATTGGCCTGCATATTGGATAGTTGACAAGAATATTCAGTAGAAGTATGGGCAACAGGTATCTACTACTAGTAAATAAAAAAAAAAAAATAAACCTCTCCCCCCTCCAAAACCCTCGAACACATTGACTTGAGGGGGAAGTGACAATAATGGAAAAAGTAGTTTAAAAATTATTTTTTCAAGTGAACAAACCATATAGCTGGGGTTTTAAAAGCAAGGTGATTGCCACTTACACATATTTTGACCACTCTGCCTGTAAAAGGAACTGAAATGAGCGTGGCCTGTCACCTGTCACACCAAATTTGTGTTCAACTGTTTCGCATACAGGAGAAATAGGGGAAGGGGTGCACTTATGGGGAAAAATGAATAAATACCTATAATAAATGATTTGCTTCCTATGGCAAAGAATTGGGGGATGACAGAAACTTTTGAGTGCTAAAATCAGCAATGTAAGTCACAAACAAGTGGAAGTTTTGGAGTGCACACATCTATGGTATTTCAAATGGGGTCATCTCATGGGTTTGCATTTGCTGAAGTAATCTTCCTAGAGCTGCTGCATGAACAGGTAACATACACATGTGTGTTCAAAGCAGCAGTGAAGAGATGGAAAGAAGCCAAGTGCCCAGTAACGGAGGAAATGAGAAATACTAGTACAGTCACACAATGTGACACCGAAAACCATATCCACGAAACACTGCATGACACAGATGCGTGTAGATGCTGCTGTTATGTGCCATTGAGTAAGACTCACAGCGACCCTATGAACAAAGTATCTGAACCCTGTTCTATCCTATGCCATCCTCACACTTCCTGACACACAAGAATCCATTGCGGCAGTCACCAGGTCAGTCCATCTGGATGAGGGTCTTCCTCGAGCAGGTGAATTAATGTCGAGAACCTTAAGTGGAATAAGCAATAACAAAAGTGCAAATGCTGTCTAAGACCAATGTTTTGAAAGGCTGAGGAAAGGTCCACGCACAGTACAATCATTCCTGGGTGGTTACCAGGGATGAGAAGGCAGAAGGAAGTGAAAATTAGTAAATATAGAGAATGCACAAAGGAGAAAAGAGAGGAAAAAGCAATATCCTGGTAGGTGATTATCAGCAGTATCATGAAAGAGAGAGAGGACTAACAGAAATAAATGACATGAAGTGGAAAGTGTGATTACACTGTGGGTATTGAAATAATGACCTTGTGCATTCTTCCTGGATAATACTGCTATCCTCCCACAGCTTATCTGATAGTGCTCCTGGAGAACATAGAATCTACCATGGGCTGTTAGGAGAACAAACAGGTTCATCCTGGAGAGGGTGAAACCAGGCTGCTCCTTGGAGGCAAGCATTTTTAAGCTCCATCTGACATACTTTTGACACGTGGCAAGGAGGGATGTGGAGAGGGATGTCATGTTTGGAAAGGTGGAGGGACAGTAGACCCTCGATGAGACGGACTGACTCAGTAACTGAGGTAATGGCAGTAGGTACGTCATAGACAGTAAGGCTGGCTCAGGATGTGAGGAGGGTTCAGAGCTGTTGTACACAGGGTTGCTATGAGTCGCGAGCAACTCAATGGCACGTAACAACAAAGAAATTACTACAGAATAAAATGTGTATGAGGAGGATGAAAAATTAATTTGCTTTGTAAACATCACTGTAACTACAATTAAAAATATTTAAGACTATATAAACTTATTCCCATTAAGATCCACATCAACAGTTCTGACAGGGACACTGGTCGTACAGATGAAAGGATGGGTGTGAGGACCACACACCTCCCTGGATTGGTTTACTTTCTAAGTGAAAAATGATTATTTGCTGGCATGCAATCTTCAGGGAAAATCAGCTCGACTTACCTGTCCGCTGCTTACACTCCTGCCACCAAAATGCTGTGTTTCACTCACCTGCTAACAATGCAAACACTCACATGACAACAGAAAAAGCTACATCTCTGAAAGCTCAGCATTCCTTCTGTTATGTATCATTGAGTCAGAACTGACTCATAGCTGAACCTCCTGTGGGTTTTGAGAGGCAGTAAATCACACAAGAGAAGACTGATTAGTTTTCCTTCCCATGGAGCAGCTGGTGGATTAGAACCCAGTACCTTCGGGTTTCCGGAGGCAGGGTTGCTATGAGTCACCTGCGTGCGACTCAACGACATTTAACAATAACATCAACATGGAGAGAGATCAGCTGGCCCAGTGGACAGAAAGCGATGCCACCAAGCCCAAGGGGGTGACTTCCAAAACGCAGCCATCGGGCCTGTCTTTCATTGTTTTTGTTCGGACATTCCTCTAGGTCGTATAGCCCTCACTAGGACTTTAAGTTTTGGTTGACACTAATGTGTCAAATGCGTTACTACCCAATGCGGACAGAGAATGGGGTGGAGCTCCCCGATTAAAACAAGCTTGGAAGCAGGAGTGGCATCCACTTTTGTAATAGCTTGCCTCCGGAAACCCTATGAACCTGGAGAGAGGATGAAAGACACCCAAGCGTTGAGGACTCTCCTTCATAGGGTCGCTATGAGTCACCCGAGACTCGACGGCACTTAACAACTACCACCACCTTAGGGTTGGCGCCTTTTTGTTAGAGATTACCAAACACTGTTTTCTGACATGTATATTCTGTTACAAGCAAAATCCTCAAGCTCATTGTCACCGGGTGGGAGTCCACTCACAGCTGACCTACAGTGGGTTTTGGAGGGTGTAGATCACATGGGAGGAGACTGCCCATCTTAAAAAAAAATTGTTCAAATAATGTCTTAAATAGAACACTATTCTCCTCCCCCTCCCATATTTCAGAAGCCAACAGGCACTTGGAAATTTTTTTAAGATATAATGCATCTTCTAGTTGCATTTGAAAATATGCCTGTCAAACCTTTAGTGTTCAAACCCACTGCCCTTGAACTGATTCTCTTTGGAACCCGCTGTAATGTTGCCCAGGCTGTAAATCTAAACAGGAATCAAACAGCCCATCCTTTGACCTTTTGATTAGCAGCTCCACAGAACATACCACACCCTCAGCACTCCTTAAAGACGTAAAAACCCCCAACAAAACCCCACTTTGCTAAGTCGTCAACTTTCTGGCCTACATTAGCTGATTAAAAATGGAGTTTAAGAGGATGTGGCAAGTTCCTGCAAAGTCAAATTTCCAAAGTCAACATCGTCTATGACCAGGGAGGGTCATCTGTAGAATTATGTGCCTACTTCTCATTTCACTCAGGATCACCACCCTCCAAAGACTCTTAAAAGGCTCCTTTTCCATTAGTACTTGATGTTCAACTGTAGTTAGACGCCATCCAGTTGACTACAACTCACAGTGAGCCTAGGACAACAGTTCTGCACCTGCCCTACTAGTTTAGATTTAAAAAAACAAAGTAAACCACCCACTGCCCCCTCCCTAAATTTGCACTCCCCATGGGCTATGCCACCAGAAATCTCTAGTGAGACCCAACTACTCTAATTCTAGACTTTGAGCTCTAGTATGACATTTGTTAACAAATCCCTGAATGCTTCCTCACTTTCCTCATCTGAAAAGCGTGGCGGCGTAACATTTCTTTCTGCATTTAATTTGGTCAGCAGTTCTTGCACTGGGGCAGATTTTCAAGGCTAGATTTTATTTCCATTGGTTCAAACTCAGCTCATTGCCATTCAGTTGGAACTGTCAATGGATTTTCAGAGGTTGTAAATAGCAAGGGAGGGAACTGCCCATCTTTCACCTTTGGAGTTATCTGGTGGATTTGAACTATTTGGCATTGCAGTTCCTTATTCACTAGGCCACCAGAGCAACTTGTCAATGTCCTCACCCAAAGGATGTGATAAAATATTTAACTTGCAGAGTGTTCACGAGATTTAAATGACAAGCTGACTGTTAGGCAAGTAACTTTCAAAATAGGCTTTCTGACCCACATTTTTATTCTTCAGTGTATTTCTAGGCTGGACTTAATATTCTTATTTGCTTTTACTGATATATTGTTTTTCTCAGTTGCTTCATAACCTCTGAGTAAGATAATAGTGAGTATGTATATAACAAAACTCCAAAGGGATGGGGGTGGGAATGCCAATCTGATTTTGTCCCAGTGTTCACAGCAAAATGCAAGAGGCACCAAGCAATTAAAAGGAAGGTGGGGAGGAAAGAAAAAGAATGTAAAAACATTTCCTTCAAGAAGACATTCTGAAAGAATTCCACATAGGAAATACATCCTGAGCAGTTATTTTCATCTTTGTTTAATAGGTTTTCACAAAAAAGGTATTTTGTGGCAATGTCATTCTTCCTCACAAACTGAATATCTTCAATTTATTTACCAATTTTATAAAACCTAGCATTTTAGAAGTCAATTTTCAAAACAGTGATTTAAAAATAAGCACATGTATTTTTTAAAAAAATACTTAAATTTGAAACAGATCTCATCTCCTGTAAATTTTTAGTATGACTATTTCTAAGGGTATAGTTTCACTATGAAAATCAATGATTAAACCCCCATCTCTGCATTTAGCTAAAAGATATTTGTAGTAACTAATGCAGAGCTGTAACTCCTCCTCTATGATGTATGATAGCACTTTGAGTAGGAACCAAATAAACATCTCAATTAGTAAAATTACTTTTTTCACCATTAAAAAATAATTTGTGAAAAATGTAGTGTAATTATGAAGTGTCATATCTCAATTCTGGTAATTTCTAAAACTAACACGGTATAATTTTAATTAAGAGAAAAGCAGGTTCCCCAAAGTAGAGTGACTGTTACCTTCCCCCAAGATTTAATCTTTCCCAAAGCTTAAAAAATAAATATTACGATCATGACATCATTAGAAAGAAATTGAAGCATACAAGGAATAAACTATAGTTTCTTTTTATATCAAAATGTACTCTTGAAAATGTGTTTGGCACAGTGCTAAATCATATATAGTTAATACTAAATATTGCAGGATACAATAAAACCCTGGAGTTAATCGTTTACACCCTCTTTATGGGAATGAAAATAATAGATACCAATTATTCAGAAGTCAGCCTATACAAACTGTATAAACAATATTTTATGTTTTGCTTTGAAAACCAGTGATATAATAAATTTTACATAAAAGACTGCAAATAATATAAATGGATTTAAACAGATCTTTACAATAAGAAATTCAAATGGAAACAGACAAGTAACAAAGAGAAGTAAAAAAATTTATTGCAGTATTCGCTCCACCAGATTGCCTGGGGGCCCCTTTTCTTGTATTGTTTTCAGGGTGACCTAATACATCAAAATCTACATTTACAAAAACTCCTTCTGCAGATAGGTCATAGATACTGCATGCTTTTTTTTTTCTTTTTTTTTTTCTCAACAGAATAAATTATATGTCCAGGAGATTCTGCCATTTTACAGCCTGGAAAAAACAATGCCTCCCTGGAAACTGGGCTAAGCTAAAGAAAGCCATCCGCTGCTAGGTTCAACTCCAAGAACACTTTATTAAGAACATTAACAGACTAATTTCCAACATTCACTTGTTTATTTTTTTAAACAGAAAGTTTTTTTCCAAGATATAAACAATTTTTGTTAAACTATAATACAGTGGGAGTAAAAATGAACTGAGAATCTGTTTTGCTGCACAACAGCGAAGGGAGCTCCCACACAAATGTCTGCCCAACATTTCCTTCTTGTTCCTGAATCCCAGGTTCCATTCTTACTCTTCATAAAACTGACTTTTTTTTTTGCCAGAATGTTGATATTTCAAGTTTTTCTGCTTTTAAAAAAATTCCTGTAAATTTGGCTGCATGTACAAATTCATTAGCTGGAAGTCCCATCCTTGGCGGCATACAGGGATCGTAAAGTCTGAACAACTTTATTAGTCAGCTTATTAGCACTTGTTAGAGCAATTTTTTTGTAAATAATGTCTGACTCTTTAATAGTGTCTACCCAAGGCACCAGTTTGTGGTCATCGCGGCGCTTAGCCTCAGTCCAGGAGCCACTGTAGGAGCCTGCCATCCACTGAACACTGAAGCCACTGCTGGTTTTCTGTACTACTCTTGCAATTTGTGGTCGATCTTTGTACTTTGGACAGCAAATAGCGATGACATCCATGACGTCAACACTTTCATTCATCTGTGCTGCCAACTCCGTAGAGTCTGAATTTCGTTTTGACCTTCTCAATGACTAAAACATTGGGAGGGGGGAAAAAAGACCAAGTGTTACACAGAGGCATTTTAGTGAAATTATTGTTTTTATTGCTTTTAATCCCTTGACGCCGGGAGCTGGGATTTCCCGGCACACTTCCATTGCCGGCAATGAGACGCACCGTGACCGCCAGCGCCAAGGGGTTAACATATACTTGTAAAACCATAGAACTCTTAATTTGTACCCGTGTCTTTACTCTTATTGATATATAAAATTATATATACATATGAACCATAAAGCTACATAAAAACTTAGCAACAATAAAAAGGGTAACACACATTATTACAATCCAAAGAAAAATTAATAACCCTTTATGCTGGATAAATCTCATCTGTTTTTTCTTTTTTTTTTTATTGTCTTTTATGTTAAACTTTCTACAAAAAGATGTATAAATGTTAAGTAGAGAATCTATCTACAAAACGTTGTCTCTCATTAAGCATTACATGACTTGGTGTACATTTATAGACTGACAGGTATAAGCACATAAAAATCGTTTTACGTAATACGCTGCGAAATACGCTGACTCCTCCTCCGCCTCACCCCGGAAGCGCCTCCTCCTCTATCCTCCCCATCACTCTCATCATCCTCCGTTTCTGCGGCCGCATTGTTTTTAGGGCTGCCTCCTCCAAGCAGCGAGGTAATTGCTTTGTTCCGAGCATTTGTGCTGGCCGACACCTCCCCTTCTTCCTCCTCTTCATCAGGGTCCAGATGTTCCATGAGAAGTTTGAACTACCAAAAAAAAAAAAAAAAAAAAAAAAAAAAAAAAAAAAAAAGAGAAAGAGAGAGAAAAGGTAACGATTTAGAGTTTTAACTCAATATCTCAAACAAAATCACCAAACTGCAAAATGGTGTCTAAGTCTGGTGTGGACCAAAAGCAGCCATTGCTCAAGTTAGGGTCTGGCTCTTGTAAAGGGTTTGACAGTAAATGGTTTGTAGTTCATACAGTCTCTGCTACAACTACCTCAGCCACTACAGTGTGAAAGCCCTAAAAAGGAACATGGCTGTATGCAGAGAAAAAGTAACAGATAAAACGAAACAGTATTGGCTGCTAAAAATGAGAGGAAACGAAGGAGTGAATGAATGGTAACTTTTCACTGTTTCATCTTTTATGAAATAGAAAGCTGTGACATCTATGGAATGAAAACAAACACGTTTTCTTATAAAATTCTGTCTTCTCTAAATTTTTTGTGAGATATTGCTATCTATGAAAAGTTAATTTATGAAGCAGAGCATGCAACAGGAAAGTAAAGTTTAAAGTTACTCATCAAAACCACTGCACAAAGACCAGCAAACACTGTCAATGCTGCACCAGACTCCAAAAGGTAAATTTCATGTAAAACATATTTCCTTTCTTTTCTCTCCCTCTCCCAGCGCTCTCTTACTTACAAGAAATAATTTTAAAACAATAAAATACAGTGGAAAAAAAAAGAATTTTGATAATTGTTAAAGTTTACATGCAACATAAGAAAGATCATGGTCTCCTCCAAAGAACGGCTTTTCTAGAAGACAGTCTTAGGAGAAACTGACTTTGGCCTGCCTACTCACATCAAGATACTGCTTCACGACGCTCCTCTTCACCTCCTCAGTGATCTTGGAATTAGCCATATCGCTCCTCAGGAAGTCCAGTGTTTGTTTGGGATGAAAATGAACTCCTGTTTTTCGATTTATCGCTTTATCATATACTTTTGCAGATTCAGATGGAGAGTATTTCTGAATTTTACTGTTTTTGGAAAATAAAATTACACACTTAAAAAAATTTCAGACACATAGTAAAATAGATTCTAGTTAAATTTTACTTATGATTGTACTTATTTTCACATACTTTTAAACCAATGAACTTGAACACAAAACAAATTTAAAACAAGAAGACATAATGGCAAAGATTATAAAGAACATGGGTCTCTTGTTTGCTTCAGTTATTTCTCTTGAACAGAGGCATCAAAATGGAACAACACCGGAGTCACGGAGGCAACATATTTGGAGAACTACAATCACAGGTAAGAAGCATCATTTCAGTGACATTATTTTCTCATGTCGAAAGAAGCATCATTTCAGTGACATTATTTTCTCATGTCGAGTTATAAATACTTGACCGTGTGTAGATTAATTTTAATATTCAATACACCAATTGCTTTATCCTCATTTTTTCTTTCCCTACTATTCATTTTCTACACAGCAGCCATTGTGCTATTTACAAACCTGCTTCTGGCAACTCTGTTTAAAAATTTTTCCAATTCCTTAGAACTGTGCCCAAATTTAAGGTTTTACATGACTTTGAATTATCCGTGCACACTTAATAAAGATTTTAACAACTACTTGAGTTCTGTCAGAAGTCAGCTTAACTGGTCTCAACTATTCCTACTGAATAGCTCTTTAAAAACTTATGTGCAAACTATCTGAGGAATGGCCTGTCTAGTAAGCTCTCTCAGGAAATGAAAATCAGGCCTTTAGTTTGTAACATACAATCACAAGTAAGAAAGGACAGAGCTGTCCTCTCCTGAGCAACACAAATTGTGAGTAAACCCTGGTGTGTTGCAAAAGAGAACATAGAAAACAAAACCAAACCAGCTGCTGTCAGGCTGATTCATCTGACTCATGGTGCCCCCCACCCCCGTATCTCTGAGGAAAGTCAAACTTCCCGCACTGTCAATGATCATGATCTTTGGAAGCTGTCGGTCCTGGTCTGTCTCTGGGTTGATTTGAACCATCAACATTTTAGAGGAGTAAATGAAAATATCACTTGGGGGGGTGGAAGGGGGTGGGCAGCAGTGGCTATATGCCTTTTCTTAAAAAAAAAAGAAAGAAAAAAGTTTGTTCATTAAAAAAAAGTTATATATTAACAGTGTCCTACAAGGCAAAAGAAATGAACTGCATCTTTTTAAAATAAGCTTGCCAACAAAACTAAGTTTCCTATTTAGTACTAGTAAAGATTAACATTATCTCTCCTGCTGCGTATGTAACCTTACCTATCAGAAAATCCACAGAGATTCTTCAAATGTTGTTTTAACATCAGAAGCAATAAAATACCCTGGGAGACATTTGCAAACTCAATTAAAGGGGCTGAATTTTCTGGTAAACATTTCATCACCGAATTGATATCATCTTCGGAATCAGAATCAGAATCAGAGTCTACACGTTTCCGTGATTTCCGGGGCCTGGACACTTCCTCTTCACTCTCACTTGACTCGTTTTCCTTACTAGGTGATGATTT
>NW_006399829.1:369879-375221 GCF_000299155.1 Elephantulus edwardii | reverse complement strand
AAATATTACTTTATCTATTATAATGTCATATAATAAATATATGCATCCTCTATGGAGCAGAAGACATGATCTCTAAAAAGAATCCCCCCCCAAAAAATAAAAAAATATAAAGAATCCCTTAAATTAATATTGTACAGGCTGAAATATATTTTCTATAAATGACAGAATCTTTGGGGAATAAATTTGGCTCCAGTATCAAACAGAACCATACGTATAAAAAAAAAAAAAATCTATTTCCCCACCAAAAAGGACTAAAACAAGGAAAATGGTCTGCAACCTAGGATAGTAACTGAAGAATAAATCAGCTCTCAAAGTATCAGTTTGGAGCATAAGTTAGCCATTGTGGTAGAAAAATAAGACTTCAACTAAGATGTGGGCTTGAACATCTCAGCTTGCCTTCCTGCAGGGTAATACACAACTTTCCTGTTTCATTCTCAAAACTGTTAGCTCTTGGAAAGGAAAGCTTGGATCAAGAGTGGAAAAAATTTCTTACTCAAAGGCAGTCACTTACAATGTAACTGTTAAGAAGTGAAAGGGCAGAACACATTTACATGTGTATCTACAGTACTAAGTCGGGAAACAAGAGTTTAAACACTTGGAAAATTAACCTCGCCAACATTTAATTTGTAACAAGTACAGATCCTGTTTCAAGTAGTCTACGATAAGGCCTGATGATCTGCATTTACAAGTTCTCAAGTTCAGCTGATACTCTTGGCTCCATATTTCTAGGAGGAACAGAGACTTCTGTATTCCAATCCTTAGGAATGCAACTTTAGGACATTAATTTAGGTAATTTATCTGATTTAATAGTTTGAAAAGTCTGAGCTTTGGGCACTACCATTTTGTAAAATTAGATCTAACAGTATGGTTATATTTGACACTAAGTTAAATATAACTGTACCCCTTAAATCTGACAACTTGCAAAGAGTTTACTGATTGTCTTCTGTGTCAAATAACCAATTATAGCTCCTTCTAAAAAAATCAGAAAAAAAATAAGGGTTATAACAAGAAATCTATTAAAAAATTGGACAATGAAGTCATGATGATGCTTATGCTGAAGAGGAAGATTGGGTGAAGTTTCTTTTAAATTAAGCAGCATCAATTTCTATGTGTGTACAGGCATGTTTCTAGGAAAGGTTATTTCTTGGAGAGGGACATCATGTTGGAAGTATGGAGGGCCAGTAAAGGAGAGGAAGACTCTCAGTTAGGAGAATGGATATAGGACAGGTTCAGATCTGTTGTTTATAGGGTTGCTAGGAGCTGTACCCAACTTGATGGCATGTAACAACAGCTCTTTGTGTACTGCTGTGACTGACAATATTATGGTGTTATAAAATAAGCAATGCTTTAAAATGGTATTAAAAGGAATATATGTCTGGGCACCAAACACTTAAAGGTCTGGCCTTAAAGTGAGAGATGTAAAGAAGTGGATGGTTTATCAATAGAACAATCCACAGACATGGCAATTAATCGAGAAAGAGATGGTTTCCTGTCTTTCTAAACAGAAAAGAAACAGCAACCCACTTCTTCCCAATTCAAGTACTGTCTAGAGTTCAAGAAGTTCATCTAGAAAAATATTATATATATCTGTGAAAAGAACAGAAAGAACAGAGAAACAAAACAGTGAAAACAGCATGCCTGAACTCTGAAAGATACATTAAGAATAATAATGTGTGTAACTTACCTCCTTGAATGACTGCAGTAGGTTACTACCAGAAACTGAGAGTGTTATGTCTATATGATGCATTATAAACAACGGCTCTTCCTGTGTCTGGTATGGAAAACAGGCTAGATTGTCTGCTATATACAAGAGCATATTCACTTCTGTTTTCTGTAAATTTTAAAAAAAGGTATACATATTTAATGGATAACCTAGAAATTTAGTCAAGTTCTTTTTAAAAAGTATTTTAGAGTACTTTCACCTCAGTTAATATTTAAGGGGAAGAGATATAAGAAAAAGGAGAAGAAACAGAAAAGAATTTTATAAATTACTGTTATTTCAAGTTCAAGAGACTGCACAATGATTTACACTATTCTGTTTTAAGATAGAAGAAATGAAATTCTTGGGTAAGAACAGTGCACCTAACTTTTCCTTGAAGTTTTCTTACAAAGTATCTGCCGTCTTTATAGTAATTCTATACCACATCAGAAAGTATAGTATACATTCATAATTACCTATTATTGTACTTCTAAGAGTCTAACCCACATGGAGATCAGTTACACAGTTACTATTCAGTCTTTGACAAGAGGGGATAGTACAGCACAAAACATGGCAGAAATCCCATCCCTCATTTTTGTATAAGAAATAATGCACTTGTGTGGTTCTGGTGAGTGTGCAAGCTGTGTATGAGATGGGGCTAAGGGCCACAGAGGTGTCCCATCATTAAAATTCCAAGGCTGGCAAAATTTAAAGAGGCAAAAGAGGGTTTTACTACTACTAGTTGTTTGCTGTAAGAAGTAATTTAAGACAGATTTTGGGCATTTCATGATAGAGAAAATAAAGCAGAAAAGCACATCAACACTACATTTTCATAAAAAAACCCACAAAAAACAAAATAAAATGGGAGTTAGTAACTTAAAACACTTCATACAACCTCCTTTCCCTCGCTGTCCAAAAAACAGAAAATTAAACAGCACCAACAAAAAGGCCACAGAATAGATGGAATAAATGAGCTCACTAGGTTTTACTTTTAAAAAGATATTAAACACACATGTTCAAACTGGAGAAATGAAGATACTTCATGTCTATGTGTGAAGACTAATTTCTAGGGGTTTTTAGCTCTGAAATGGAAAATGATTAGGGCTCCTCTACATAAATATTTTCAGGACTGTAAACAATTCTTCAACTTTAGCCACAAAACTTTTGAATTGACCTTGCCTTTCAATCACACTCAAGAGACCTGCTTCTTCCCTGTCTTCTCCACCTACTCTCCCATTCATTGAAAACAGGCTTCTGTCCTCTGCTGCTTCCTTGTTCTTGTTCAAGTTCACTAACAAACCCATCCTAGGTTGTACTTCTTCTTCTCCTTGATTTACACATTCTCAGAACTTCATTTTGTTTTTTCTGTCTTCACAATGTATCTTCTTGCCTACTCTCCATTCTTTTTGTGGCTATCAAAGCAGATCACTTTTATTAATTCAACGATGAACAGAATATGGACAGATTCATGTTTCCAAAATGTTCTTTGGCCTCTGCTCTGAGCACTTTATTCATATTCTTTCAGTCCTTCACAAACGTTTTTTCCTTCCCTGCTTTGCAACAGCAGGCCCATTTCATCTAATTCCTTTCGACCATCACTGATGTGCTCCTCCTTTGACATCTTTTGTAAGTGGTGGGTAGTCAGAAGAGAAAGCACTGGATGTCTAGTTTAGCTTTACATATGCTCAGGGACTGATGACACAGAACAGGCAGTGAAAACAGAGAACCAAGTTCAGGAGAAATGAGAGCTAGAGTCGTAGTATTTACACAAATCATCTGGTAGCCAGGACATGCCAGCATTAATTATGATGTATTTTCTTTAGTGTATCCTGGTCCTCCATCTTGAGGCAGGCTCATCTGAGGACAAAAGTGTGATCTTTGCCGGGAAAGGAGGAACAATCTCCTCCTGTACCAGTCAGATCTGATTTGATGGTACACACACACTCAAATAATAAAAATAAAACATTGAAAAAAAAAGTGTGATCTCATACTGTTTTTGGATGCCTGGCACAGTCTTACAGACAATATTGATGGTATGATGATCAAATGACATTCCTGGCATATCTGAAATAGGTGCTTGTAATATTATTTGTAATATTTATTTACTAGGTCCAAAAATTTCACATCATTCTTAAAAGGAAGAGAATTATAATAAGGTATCTACACCCTGGTCATTTAATTTTGCTTTACTGCTTAAACAAATAAAAGGTGCTGGAGTAGCAATGAGGTCAAACCAAAAAAATCATTAAAATAAGAAATGAAAACCCCCACATAAATAAACTACTGTATTTGTAGCAAACACTGTGCCCATATAAATGAAGTGCACATATACTGCCAAAGTGTGCACAGGAAACCAATGCATGGGGAGTGGGGTGGGGTGGTGGTTTGCCACTTTGTTTGTGTGTCTCTTTCTCATACACACAATGTACACATTATTTATGTGAAAATACGGCGTAGTCTGGAAGCTCTCTGCAGGCAGATCATGTTTATCTTGTTTATTTTTATCTTCAGTTTCTAGCACAATGACTAGCATGTAGCAGGAGCTGAGCAAATGCTTGTATAAACGGATGAATAAATTAAGAGTTAAACTTTTAAAAGAGAGAAAAGATTTTTCAGTTTCTGTTCCTAATCAATTACATGTCAATAATATAATTATACAAAAATGGGTTCTCTGTAATATAATGTCAAATTGAACCAGAAATCTTAACAGCCAAAAGCCTAGAAAAGTAATTCTAACAAAATCAAAGTACTACACAAATAAGAGCAATTTATCTCATTTCTTTAGGTATTCTGTCTCCCAAAGTGAGAGTTTATTTAAGGGGATGCTTTCAGAAATTGTTATTGCAGGTATTCAGAAACAATTATGTTTTGCCCCTTACATTTATTCTCATGTAAAAACTTCCCTTTTAAGATTTTTAAAAAATGTACACTTTAGGGAGCTCTAGTGGCCTAGTGGCAAGAAGCTGCAATGCAATCCCAGAGATATGCGGTTCGAATCCACCAGATGCTTTGCTGGAGATGGAGGGGAACTCTCCTCCTGTACCAGTCAGATCCTATTTGACGGTACACACACAAAATAATAAAATTTAAAAAAATGAACACTTTATAATTATGCAAAAACCACCACTAACACCAACATATCAGTTCTGTCTTATTAGCGACCCTCCTTTCTCCCAGAGAGTATCTTGTGGAATAGAACCAATAAGCTTTTAGTGTTTAGCAGTGAAACAAGTCACTGTGCCCCAAAGCTCCTTACATTTACTATGTTTTTGCTGTGCACCAGTGAGTCGGAAACAACCCACAGCTGACCTTTCAGTGGGTTTTCAGAGGCAGTTAACCGCATGGGAGGAGACTGCCCATCTTTCTCCTGTGGATTACTGGTGGACTTGAACCATGTACTTTTGTGCTCCCAAGACAATTCCTTACCACTGAGCCAACAGAGGCCTCTTACATTTACTACATCGTAATATTTTTTAAAGGTCAAGTAATTTAAATATAAAATTTCTGGGATATGTCTTTTCTTAGAATAACAAGATTTTTATGCTTACTGCTGTATCATCAAAGAGGTTGAGTAAAGCAATTAGAAAGGCTCGTCTGTGTTGCCGATTTCCACGGATCATGGAGTAGAGATGTGAACACAAAG
>NW_006399829.1:366611-369314 GCF_000299155.1 Elephantulus edwardii | reverse complement strand
ATATTTTTTGTCTATTTCCACAAGCTGCTGATCAGCCTTGTTCCGCATAGCAGGCTCTGGGTCTGTGCCCATGGCAATTAAATATGGCACACACTAGAAATAAAAAGAAAAAGTTTATATCATGGTAGTGAAGCATCTATATGTGTATTAAGATATGTTAAAAATTACTGGACATCTGGAGATCTATTAATTTAATTACAGGTATACTTATAAAGGCTGTATTGCAGTGTTCTTTGGAAATGGTTAACATTTCTTTAAGTATAGCTTAAAGCAAAAGTACTGAAGCATCAGTAAAAATATCTATGTGGTACAGTTTGAACAATTTCAGTGTAAATTTAAAATTCTTTAAAATATTCTTACACTAAGAATATCTATTTATGATTATAATACATGCATCAGATGTAATCTAACATTTCAAGATTCACTAAGATTTTTTACGTAAAAGAGAATATAGGACAACTCCCAATTTGTTTTCCATACATAAAAGCTTAAGTAGTATGAAATTTTGTTCACTAGGATGATTTCACATCAGTGGTTTCATTGATTAGTTTGCCAGCTAGTACTCTGGTAACAGTTACATATTCACTGTACTTCAAGAAGTCACAAAATACTCCTATTGTTGTGTTAAGTGAATCATATTCTATTAATGCTAAATTTCTTAACCTTCATAACTTTATCATGGTTTTGTAAAAGAATCATCTTTTAGTTCTCAGAAAATATGTGCTAAAATATTAAAAGGTAAGTGATTTTGCTTCTGGTTGCATTCGAATCTCCACCTTTGGCTCAACTATTTGCACCACCTAGAGATTGATTTAAGAAAAAGGTAAATAATCATCAGTGCTTTATTTCAAGGCACAGGGAAGAACACAGAATATATAGTTAAAGCATAGTTAGAGAAAACGGCTAAAAAAACAGCCAAAACAAAAATCCTAAATGATAATCTTTGTTACTGAATACATTCAATTCTCTGGCTTATGACATTTCCCAACTGTATGCTTATACTAAATCAGTATTAGTTGCCATTTTTCAGAAATACTAAAATTCCTTACTACTACTAAAATACCTTTGAAATATGAATTCTCATATTAACACTTTGATATTTTGGGTAGTTCATATTATCTCCAATTTATAGTTGAGAAACAAGATCAAATTATATAATTTATTTCTCTATGGACCAAAACTCTACCTTTTAAAAACATCTGGGTTATATACCTGTATCTACTTAACAATTTTGACATTGTAGGGGTTTTTTTTTTTTTGCAGTTCTTTTTTTTAATTGTGATTCTAACCGTTTACAGAAAAGTTGGATTTTCATTCATTGTTACACATTTTCTTCATTCATTTTTGCACAATTTCCTTTCTCCACGACCCCTCTCTCCTCCAGTCCAATGCACCTCTTATTCTGGATTGTTGTCAAACAAATAATGCCTAATCATATATTCCTTTTAATTAGTTCTTTCCTTCATCTGTTCTAATGCAGTATTTATTATCTATCCCCTCTTTTCCAAGTTCCCCCAACCCTCCATCTCAGTCCTGTTTTATAACATTGGTGTTATGTAGTATTTATCCTTTTGAGACTTTCACTCAGCATAGTGTCCTCTAGGGTCACACATGCTGTGTGTACCCATATTTGTAATGCTTTACGAGTTTCTTGTTTTTCAGTGCTGCACAGTATTCCACTATGTGAATATACCATAGCTTTTCTATCCATTCATTTGTTGATGGGCAAGTGTTTGATTCTTAGGGACTACAACAAATCTACTTTATCTATCTATTCAGAAAAATAACTGAAAGTATACATTCTACTAATAGAAAGAGAAAACTTTCTTTTTTTTTAATTTTAATTTAAATTATTTTTTGTGCGTACCGTCAAATCAGATCTGACTGGTACAGGAGGACATTGTTCCTCCTTCTCGAGCAGAGCATCTGGTGGATTTGAACTGTGCACCTCTGAATTTGCAGTTGCAGCTTCTTGCCACTAGGCCACCAGAGCTCGCCTGAGGAAGCTTTCTTAAAAGAACTTTTAATGTTATGAAAAATTTAAAGGATGTATGAAAAAGTCAATTGTTGTTGTTGTTTTTGTTAAGTGCCATTGAGTTGTACACAACTCATAGCGACCCTATGAGCGAAAGTTCTCAACACCTGGGTGACTTTCATCCTTTCTCCAGGTTCACAGGGTTTCTAGAGGCAAGCCATTACAAAGTGGATGCCACTACTGCTTCCAAGCTTGTTTTAGTAGGTGAGTGCCATCAAACACTATCCATCATGGGGGAACATTAACGCATTTGACACACCAGTGTCACAGTGTTCAGCTTCACAGCAACTACAAGTTACCTCTGTGCGGCAAGCGGAAACACCAGGGCTTTGATCTGTAAACTTTCACTCAGCTTCTGATGGTTATGACCCTTTTATAAGTAGGTTTCAGAACCTTTCCTCTTAACTGCCTTTTGGGGTGGATTTGAATTGCCAAGATTTTTCTCCCAAGAAAAGAACTACTTATTTTCTAAACAATGTCACCTAATGACAACAGTCATTTCTTTTAGTAAGTGCTGCTGCTATGAAGTATGCTTACCTGAACCGGATGAATAAGACCTTGGTTTAGAGTCAGTGCAATGACATTTAGGGCAAAGTGGCGTACACTTGACTGTGTGTGAAAAAATGCCTCAAGCACCTGTTTGAGGTAAAGCTGCATGATGGAACTAC
>NW_006399829.1:364554-365951 GCF_000299155.1 Elephantulus edwardii | reverse complement strand
CACCTGTTTGAGGTAAAGCTGCATGATGGAACTACTCATCCCTGAGGAAACATCTCCCATTTCTTTCAAATCTTCCTGTTTTGCCATTTTCTTCCAGTCTCTATCTGCCTGCTGCATACGTGTATCTTCTTCTTGTAGGTAGGTCTGGAGGTTTTTTAACACTTGTATTTTTAAATTTACTGAGGAGTTCTTATCAGATAAAATATTATTATATAGATTCTTCACCTCTTGCTCGAACATGAGACTTGGATGCTGAATAAAGGCAAATCCTAAAGAGCAAAAGGGTGGGAGAAGCCTTTTGAAATATACAGAATGAAATGAAACACAGCATCTAATGAAAATGTTGAAAATTATATAAGGTGCTCCTTTTTTCAAAAAATGAAAACTTTAAAAGGACTAATGCTGGCAGTCTTATCTAGAGAAGCATTAGAGGAGGTACTTCTTTCCCCATAAATTAAAAACAAGAAAATGCATTTCAAAGGAGAATTTCATACAAGAGGAACCCTTGAGAAGGGAGCAGGGCCTAGTGGCTAAGGGAGTGGATTAGGAGTCAGGAGTAGAGGGTTCTATTCCTGGCTCCACCACTGACTTGTAGTGTGACCTTGAGTGAGTCACATTCTCTTTCTCTGCCTCAATTCTCCATCTGTAAAATGAGGACAATAATATTTACCACCCACTAAAATCAAAGGGATGTTTCCAGGATTTAAGAGGAAATGTTCACAAATATTTTTCAGATCCCTTGCAGAAGGCAGAACACTGGTAATAATCTTTTCTTTTTTTTTTTTAAAAAAAGCCCTTTTTTAATTTTGCTATCTTTTTGTGTATGTACCGTCAAATTGGATCTGACTCGTACAGGAGGAGACTGCCCCTCCTTCTCCAGCAGATTATCTGGTGGAGTCAAACCGCGTACCTCTGGGATTGCAGTGCAGCTTCTTGCTGTAATATTCTTTAAAAGCACTGAAATCTACTTGATGAAACACAATGATTCTAAAATAAACTACTGCTAAAAAGATAACTTGCCTAACTTTCTAATATGACACTGTAGTCACGATCCTTGTAGAGAAACGTCATGCTTGGGAAGGTGCAGGGATGGCAAAAGAGAGAAAAATCCTAAATCATATGGATTGATACAGTGACTACAGCAATGGGTGCAAATATGTCCCACTGTGAGGATGGCATAGGATAGGCCAGGGTTTAGATCTATTCATAGGATTGCAATGAGTTGCACTCAACTAGATAGCACCTAAAAGTAACAACAGGAACGATTAGTGAACAAGTGGCAAATTAGTATTACTATTCATGCTCAACTTCAAGATGGATCTAGCAATGACTTTTTTAACTATGAAAGCACCTCCATTTTTCCTCATCTTTTCATCTCCAGAGTAATATATCATATG
>NW_006399829.1:345929-361473 GCF_000299155.1 Elephantulus edwardii | reverse complement strand
TAGAGAGGGACATCATGCTTGGGAGGGTGGAGGGACGGTGCAGGAGAGGAAAGCCCTCTATGAGGTGGATTGATTCAGTGACTGGGTAATTGGGACGGGAGTGTTGGAGACATTGCGACTGGCACAGGACAGAGTGGAGTTTAGGGATGTTGTACATAGGGTCGCTATGAGTCGCAAGTGACTCGACGGCATAACAACAACAACAACAACAACAACAACAACAACAACAACAACATTCATGCTCATTTGAGGGGGGAAAATATACAACAGATCCTAGAGCAATCAGGTAACATGTATTATGGATGAGCAGTAACAAACTTAACTCAAAGCATATAGCTAACTAGCCCAAGGTTACATAGGGTAACTCTGGCCCAGGCAATGTCTTTAATTAACTGGTTCTAAAGGCACCATTCCTGGACAGTATTACATTGAAATGACAGTAAATTCCCCACCTCCCCCATTTGTTCTAGAAATTAACTGTAAAACTCTTAGGATTGCCTCTTCAATAAACGTATAGCCAGGTTGAATATTCCCAAAGCCCATGATGGATTAAATAGTGTACTCAAATAAACCCCTAGTAAATAATACTTCAATATTTACTATTCTTGTTTCAAGTAACTTTATGAAAAACATGAAGGAATAAAATAGACTTAAATTTCCATCAAAGATTAGTAAACAAGATTTAATAAGGCTTAGGAATTTAAATCCTTTATTAGTCATTTTTGTTCAGAAGATAGTAATACTTTGCAACTGTCCATGCATATAAAAATTTGTTAATGCTACCTAATTAAAGTTTATTTTTAAATTTATTGAGTACTTTTACATGTATCTGCAAAAAATCACCTAGGTAATTTTTTTCTTTTTTCTAAAGTACACCCAATTCAGGCACTTGTTAATGCTATCTTCCTTTTTGCTGTATACAGTCAAGCTGGACCCACCCAAAGCTGAACCTTCAGTGGGTTTTCAGAGGCAGTAAATAGCACAGTAGGAGATTGTACATCTTCCTCTTGTAAAATAGCTGTTGGATTTGAACTGTGAATTTTAACTGTGTTGTCACTGCAGTTCCTTACAACTAAGTGATCTGAGCTCCCTATCTTCCTTATAGTTTACCTATATTTTAATTAATTTCCTTATAGATAAGCCATATTGACTTATGCTTCTACAAATGACTTATGCTTCTACAAAAAATCTATCAGTGCTCTTAGAAAAGAGCATGAGATAGATATGAATCCATACCGTTTCTTCTGGGTGGGGTACCATAGACATCTGTGCAAATAAAAGGCTATGCACACTACCTATTATTTTAAATCAGAAGTCAGAAAAACAAAATGACAAGACTGTGTAATGAAAAATGACAATTAAAAAGTACTTTTATGTTATCTTTCTTTACTCAAGTGCTTTCATGTTGCTTGTAATTCATGAATGAAGAATGGATAAACAGAAAAGTTAAATCTTACAAAATGTCACCCAGGAAGTCAATGGCTGTGCTAGAATGGAAACAAAGTATGTGAATCACTGCTCCTTTTCTATGTAACAGCCTCTACTACCAACACAAATATATTTAAATAAATCAGTCATTTAAACTCACAATATTTAAAACTTTTCTCTACCCCAAAACCTGAAAATCATACAGAAATTTAAAGACTTAACTTACCTAGACCAATAATGGCTTTTGTTTGTACTTCTTCATCTGAATGTTTTGTAAAATACATCAAGAGTTCAAGTACTTTATCTTTTATATTAACCTGAGTAGGGAGAGTACCACATTAAAATATTTGAGTCACATAGATCAGTTGTTTTTCTTTAAAAAACCCCTATTTTATTTTATTCTGGTTTACTTACAAATTATGTATAAATTTTTTTTTATGAATTTTAATGAAAGTTTACAGAGACTTAGGATTTCCCATGTCCGTAACCCACCCATCAAATTGTGCAACCTTATGTTTAACCCCTTCTACCCCTGCTCATCCTCACCAGTCTGCTCCCTCCTCCACCTCCCCTGGATCCTCATACATGTTCTACAATAATATAAAGGAAAACCAAAATATGACTAAAAGGAAACACTGGAAATTTCCACATGAATTGTACTTAAAAATAAAATCATTTCATATATTTTAGAGTATTATTCAAAGTACTGGTTGGTGATTAGAGGTGACTAAATGTATCACTTTTGTTATTGACAATGTTTAAAACAAAATTAAATTTCCTTATATGAATACAGTCTATTGTTGCAAGTCTATATAACTTGTGAAGTAAACTTATTTTGCAAGACCAGTTCCTAGACCAGCAGCCAGTCCACACTTTGTGAAGAACTGTTTTAGAATTCTCATTAAGCCAGTCCATCCGAATGCCTCCTTCTTTCGGGGTCACTATGCCCATTCTTGGATAACATGATTACACTGTTGTTGCTTTCCTAGTATACTACATCATCATCATCATGCTCTTTACCTTACTACTGCCTTTAAAATCTTCCAAATCAAAATCAAAATGCCGACATAGTGCTCCAACAGTGAAAAGGGATCTAAGAAGTGCTGGTTTGTTTGTAAGAAGAGAAGTGTTATTTGGGTCCTCTTGGTGCTGACTTTTTAATTTTGAAATGGCACCTATTAAAGAGAAGTACATCCTTGAATTACTGTGTTCAAATAGATACTAGTCAACATTTACCAAAGTTTCCAAATACTAAGTATGTCTAGAATTAAGAGAGTACTTTTTAGAGCCTAAAATAATGAAGATTAAAATTTCAAATTTATATTACACAGTGAGCAGGAAATCTGCTAATCCTTTACTGAAGAAGAAATGAATTTCAAAAGGGAATAGTGGGTTGCTGAGGGGATCTAAAGACCCTAGCACAGGTGGCCTCTGAGAGAGAAATGAGAATGGAGGACAATCACAGCAACCTCCAAGTCCCTGGATGCTATCCTTTGTCACCAGTATTAAAATGAGCGAGGCACACTGTAGGACCTAGCACAATCATCTTAAAGTGCAGGCAATAAACTTACCATAGTATCTATTGAAACAGGCCCAGACAAATTTAAAATTTTGTGTTACTTTATTTACAACAGCCCCAAGACAGCTGACACAATGTTGTACTACCTGAAAGGTAACAGAAAAATTATCACTTAGACAAAAGTCAAAGAGAAAGGGAAAATAGTTTATACTATGTTAAAAATTTACCTTTTGCATCATAATGAAATAAACTGGAACTTAACTGTCATTTGCAAATGATAAACTACTCAACACAGAGATGGTAAATCGAATGCTTACAGTCATGCCATATTTGATGATAAGCTTCATCAGATCTTCTTCAATGGTGGCAAGGAATGTTTCACTTGGGTGCTCCATTAGTGGTACAACCAGCTCGAGGATTTTTGCAACATTGCAGATAACCATGAAATCATTTTGCGTCTATAGGGATAAAATTAATGTTTTATGAAGCTTCAAACCGTAACAGCCATGTGCAGTTCTATGCATTTAGAGGCATAAACATATATGTATAAATATATAAATAAAATGTTCTGTTAAAAAAAAGTCTACTAGAAAGGTGGTGTTTGTTTTTTTTTAAAAAAGATGCCCATAGTGTTGAAAACCTAGAATCTAGCTTTACCATTAACTTACTGTGCAAACTTAAAGGTCACAGAATCACTGTGCTACAGTTATTCTTTTCCCCCCTTTTAGAATTTAAGATAAGTAAATTTGAAACCAAGGTACTCAATATTTAGTAGAGCACTATACAAAGACCAGTTTTTAAATGCAGTCATAAAAAAATTAAACTCACTGTTGTCATGTCAGAACTGACTCATAGTAGATCCCCCAGAGGGTTTTTGGAGGCTGTAAATGGAATGCCCATCTTTTTACAGGGCTGTTAATGGATTTGAACTGCCAGAAAGGTGTGGTGTATGGGTTAGCATGACAACTCCTTATGTCCTATGCCACGAGAGCACCATGATAGGGCCTTAAGGTACTGCATTTTTCTAACTGGAGCCTGTTAACACAACTATTTTCAATTATATGAAAGTCTGTTACTGAAAGGATACTTGGTGATATCTGAAGACATTTCTGTATATTATTACAGAGCTGGGGGTGGAGGGGGACAGGAGAGTTGTACTACTGGCATATCTCATTTACAGTAACAGAAAGAAATCAGTGGGATCCCTCTACATCAACAAAGCTAACTCAGAAAAAGAAACCATGCAAATCCATTTACAATGTTGTTAGGTGCCACTGAATTAACAACAATGCACAGAAACTCTATGAACACGCTGGAAAGTTACCCTATCCTGTGCCAGCCACAGGATTTCCATCACAAATAACAGTCCATCTCGTTGTTGCCGCTCTACCTTTCCCATCACGTCTTTTTTCAAGGACTGGCTCTCAAATTATGTGAATAAAAAAAAAAAAAAATCCATCATCTTTTGGCAGCTGATGGGATACTTAATATTGCATTGATTGTTCTCTGGCAGTATTTATTTGTTGTCCAACAACTTCAGCTGCTAAGGAAGCAACTGAAAATACTATGGCTTGGATCAGGTGCAATTTTTTTTTTAAATTTTATTTTATTAATTTTAGTGACCATTTACAGAGATTTTGGATTTCCATTCATTCATTGTTACACTTTCCTCCCTGCCCAGTCCTCCAACCACACGCAATCTTTAAACTGATACCATGGTGTCTCTTCAGCATTTGGAGGAGTCAATAACAGTAGATTTGCTCAATGCATTACATTTTCTGATTTCTTGACTGCTACCACCATGGGTATTGATTGTGGAACCAGGTAAAATGAATTAACTGACAATTTGAATCTTTATCTCTCTCATGATGCAGCCTATCAGCCCAGTGGTGAGGAGTTTTGTCTCTGTATGGTGAAATGCAATCCATGTCACAGACTGTATGTTGTCTTTCATCTTTAGTAATGTCTTACTCACAAGATTGTGTCATTTGCATTTACCCAGGCTGTTGATGAGTTTGCCTCCAATTCTAATACTACATTCTTTTTCAAAAAGTTCAGCTTTTTTTAATGATTTGCTCAACAAGGAGACTGAAAAGTTATGGAAAAAAATGATAGAACTGTGACCCATGCCTCTCCTGATTCTAAACCATGTGGTATCCCCTTGTTCTGCCTTGATGACTACTTTTTGGTCTATGTCAGACTTTTCATAGAAATAATTAAGTATTCAGGAACCTCTATTGTTTTTAATGTCAGCAAAATTACCATAAAAAATTTAAATGCCTGTGCACTGCCAATAAAACATAAAGGAATATTGTTCTGGTATTCTCTGCTTTCTGCCCAGATTCATCTGACAATAGCAATGATTTCCCTCATGTCACAGACTCTTCTGAATCCAGTCTGAATTTCTGGCAGTTCTGTATTGATTTATTCCTCTAGCCATTTCTAAATAATATTCAGTGACATTTTATTTGTGTCTAATATTGACCTGGGTGTGTCAGAGGCGGTGCGGTTGGCGCAGGATAGAGCAGGGTTTAGAGCTGTTGTGCATAGGCTCGCTATGAGTCGGAAACGACTCGACGGCACATAACAATAACAACAACAATATTGACCTTGTTGGTAGTGGAAATATTGGTGAGATAGCTTACGGCATCACTGCTGTAAACTAATGAACAGTGGTATCAAGTGATTTGAGATTATGAAATATGCCATGAGATACATGTATTAATATGAGCCAATTGAAGAAAAATTAATCACACATCCCGTCCCCAGACACACAGCTCAAAGTAACAAAATTGCTCTGTTTTTAAGCCAGTTAATATAAGCTCCATTAGGACAATGGGAACACAGTACACAAAGCAATGTTTGTATTTTATAGTTGTTATGATATTTTAAAACCTAGCTTTTGTAATAAGCCACTCACTTAACTCACTAAGCTATCAGTATTGTATTTTTAAAATATCACTTAATTATTGGATTATTTTACTTAAGCAATGTTTTATATAATTATTTTCATTTTAGAAAAACAAAGCCTGTATTAGTATTAATTCAAAGTTACAGTCTAGCATATTGGGGATGATATTAAGTATCTCATATTTAATATACTATTCTATTATAAAATTAAATATATTAATACTAAAATATACACGTGACAAAGACAAATGAAAACACATTTAGAATTCAAAAAAGGATAAATTCCTCCAAGACAGGAACTGTGAGACCTCTCAACAAATGCACTAAGACTTACACAGCAGTTCCTGAAGGTTTTCCTAGAGGAATTTTCACAGACATGGAACCTAAGCATTACACATACACAATGCATCAGAAAATGGATGCTTGTAGATAACTTGCTACCAATATAAGAGCCTGTATTTTTAAATAATAGTTCAGCTGCTCTGTCAGTAAAAATGACTCTGATCTGTCATGAAAATGTGGTTGACATTTATGTAAAGTCTAAATTTAAAATTATCTAGTTTAGTAAGAAAAACCCACTGGAGGATCAGCTATAAGTTGGCTCCAACTCAACGGTACACAACAACTAGCAACAACAACATACTTACACTACATTTTGTTGTAAGGTATGGTTGCATAGTCATGGCATGCTTAACCATGAGCTGGGGTCTTATCTTGCTGAATAAGAATAGAGTGGTTATGCAAGCTACCAATCTTCCAGAATTTACACCTTTATTGTCAGAGTCTGGAAAAACAAACAAGTAAGATTCTAAAACATGACAAAGCAGTGGAAAAATTACAAAGATACTATTTAAATTATTCAAAACCATGTCTTAAATAGATTTAATATACCCCTCAATTTAACAAACCAGCAGTTCTTATGACAGACACAAAAACTTTCTAAATACATTCTTTTATTTATAATCAGGAAAAAGGACAAACATTAAGGGAAAGAAAGCTTTATACAGAAAAATGAATGAAAGCTAATGCAAGAAAATAAGTTAGCGAAAGAGGACAAAAACAATCGAGATGATATGGTGTTTAAGGGGTTCTGGGGTTGAGTTCTATCATGTGTTGAGTTTCTAACAAAAAGGTCACATATCTCTGGCAGTCTGAAGAGATCAGATGCCCTGAGGGAGAAAGATGGGACTGTTGTTAAGATCTGAAGCCTCAGAAAGCCAAAGAAGAGTTTGAAAGTCAGAAACAACTCAGTGGAACAAGTTATGTCCTTATAGTTAGTTCAGAGAAACTAAGAAGAAAGAGATGTCCTGTTAGAATACTGATAAAAGTCTGACTCATTGAACTCTTTGTGCCAAGAAAAGGTTGGACTAATGGCCATATAACAGAGGCAGACAAAATGCTATTGATACAGGAGGTGAATTTTAAGGTAAGAGATAAACTGGCTCATATGAGGTAAAACAGTTTTCAAAGGTTAACAATTCTTTAACATGAAGTGATACCAACCTCTCTTGCTGCCCTTGAATTGGAATTGACTCAAGAGGTTATAAATCGAGTGAGAGGAGATTGCTCACCTTTTCCCACTGGAATTGCTGGTGGTTTTGAACCACCACACAGATGCACTTTGGGTTACACTCTGTATGGACTATGTTAGCAGAGCTCCCTAAGGAAAACCACTATCACTCCTAAATGTCTAGGGAAGAAAGATGTAATAGCAAAAAGTATATATATAAAATGAGAAATAACAGGGAAATAACCCTGCATGAAATACATAAAGGATATAATTAATTTGTATGTGCCATAAAGAGAATAAGAGAGGCTGACCAACATTCCTTAATAACGTGCATTAGATGATAAGGAGCAATGTTAGTATATGTTTTAAGTACGATGTTTATGACTTTCAGAGTTTTATATAATTATTTATAGTTTGATTAAAAATCAGATTTGTGACTGAAAATAACATTATAAAATACTTAAATATAAACAACTTCGTTTTGAAAGAAAACTTTATGATTTAAAGGATATCTGACAGTTTTATGATGGGTGGCACTAAGTAATATTGTTGTGGTGTGGCTCAATCTATTATACGATATTAAAAAATAATGTGGAATAGATGAGGCTTATCTGTTTATTATACTGCTTGACATAATCTCTTCCGTATTTGACAATATAATTTATAATGCAACATAACACAAGAAATGGGATTGATAAGAAGTTAATTACAAAGTTCAGCAGAGTCAAACACAGAAATGAGAATTATATCCAGTGTTTTAAAACACAATATTAACTTGATGACCCATATATAAAACATCTTACCAGCTAGTGATTCCTCATACTTAAGAATGTGCTCAACTAGGTTATCAACAAGCTGAGTACAAGCTTTCTTCACAGGTTTATACGAGGAATCCTCTTCGGACTTCAACAACTACATATTCATACAGGGAAAAAGACAAAGACACAGTACAATTATTCATTAGCCAATAAGAACAGTAACAAATTAAACATGTCCATAAGCAATAGGCTTTTCAATTTGTCACTAACAATTTAATACTGTAAGTGTAAATTTATAAATAAAACAAAACATATGATAAATGTTATACTTTCAATTTACCAAGAAGCATTTAAATTGTGGCACAGAGGATATAAAGGAGGATATGAAAAGAATCAGAGAGGGTAACTTCTTTTTCTCCCTTACTATAACCAGTAATAAAGAGGTGCACTCAAACTAGTTAAATAATTAGAATGCCCTTCCCCATGATTTCAAGTCCTACGATGTGTAATTAAGAAAAATGATGGGTAAATAAAAGTCTTTTATGTAATTATAACAACATTTGGATTATATTTTTTATAATGGTAAAACATAAGGCTGGATTCTTTGGGATGGAACAACTAAATGTTATCCTTTATCAAATCATTAATAAATAATACATTTAACTCCAGCCAAAACAGAAATGAAACAGATTTCAAAAATCATAGACCAATGACAAACAAAGTCAGGAACATCTTTTTTGCTAGTGAAGACTGTTGTTGCTGTGTGCCATCTAGTCAGAACCGAACCATAGCTGAGCCTCCAGTGGGTTTAAAGAGGAACTAAACTGCACGGGAGGAGACTGCCCATCCTTCTCCAAGGAAGCAGCTGGTGGATTTGAACTGCATGCCTTTGAGATTGAAGCACAGCTTCTTACCACTAAGGCACCAGAGCTCCCTGGTAGAGATTCGCAATTAAAATGAATACACCTTTTGATGTATGAAGAGAGTCAGCACGTCTATTATAGTCCCACTGCCATATAATAGAAGTTCTCATAATAATGGAATATTACAGGTGATTCAGCCCACGGTCTTTCCCATCACTTACAACAACACTGGTAGAGTCTTTCTGTTGTTCAATATGACAGTCATGTTGTTGTTAGGTGCCATCAAGTAGTATGACTCACAGAGACTCTATAAACAAGAGATCTGAACCCTGCTGTATCCTGTGCCATCCTCATCAAGTCCAGAGTTGTAGTCACTGTGACAACCCATCTCATTGAGGGCCTTCCTCTTTTAAAAAATATGGAACATTTCATGAATTTGTGTGTCATACCTGGGCAGGGGACATACTACTCTTCTCAGTTTTGTTTAAGTGTATGTGCAGCTAGGTGGTTGTTAAGTTGCCATCAAGTCAAGTATGACCCACAGCAATTCTATGAACAACAAATCTGAACCGTCTCCTATTCTGAACCATACTCACACTTCCTGACACACTAGAGCCCGTTGTGGCAGAGACTGTATCAATCCACCTGGCTGACTCTCTCGAAGGACAGCCCCTCTTTGCAACATGCCCAGAGTATGTGAGGTGAAGCTTTATCATCTTTGCCTCCAAGAAGCTCTCTGGCTGCACCTTCTCCAAGTAATATGTGTTTGTTCTTTTTGCAGTCCATGGGATGTTCAGTACTCTTCTCCAAGAACTTAGCTCAAAGGCATCAACTCTTATTCACTGTCCAGCTCTCACATGTGTAACAAGTGATTGGAAAGACCATGACCTGATTCACATTATCTTAGTCCTCGAACTGACATGATTGCTCCTCAATAATATGGAGACCTCCCTGACTGCAGACACTTCCCAGGGCAATACAGCTCCTGATTTTCTGACTGCTAGTACCAAGGGTTTTAACTATGGATTCCGATAAGACGAATCTTTTCTCCATCCATCATGATGCTGAATTTCTGTTTTCTTTATTATGAGATGGAATCCATAATGAAGGCTGTTCTTCTGCAACAAATGCTTCAAGTCTTCTTCTGATATTGATGCCACATCCCTCTTCATAAATTCCAGCTTCTCAAATAATTTGCTCAGCAAAGAGACTGAACAGGTATGGAGATAGAATACTACCTGGTGGTGTTCCTTGCTCTGTTCGCACTGCAGCCTCCTGGTCTAGGTATAGGTTTTGCATGAGCACATGCAAAACATTTCTCAATGTTAGCCGTAACTTATCATGACCCACACAGGCAAATGTCTTTGTATAGTCAATAGAGCATAAATAGACACGTGCAGTTAAAGATAATACGAAACAGGAAACTGGTGAACCATTAATTTGAAGGAGTGTCATTTCAAACCCTCTCTAAAGGTGTCTTAAGACTACAGGCCTGGGGACCTGATTCTGAAAGGCCTTTCTGGAGGTCAGGACAACAGGTCTTGAAAACCCCAGGGAGTAAAGTCATGCCCTGTATGCATGGGCACCACGATTCAGATCAACTTCAAACAACAGCCACGTATGGCTACTGAGCAGCTGATAGCTATTATGACAGAGGAATTAAAATTACCTTATCTTTAAAAAAAGTGTGAATTGTACATTTCCCGAATAATGTGCAACCTGTATTATACTGTACACATACTACTAGTTTCATTTGTATTTTACTGCTTCCATAGATCTAAAATAAAACTAATTTTGCTATTATCAATGTATTTTAAATCATTAAATAAAATTCACTAAGGGAATCTGATATGAAAAAGGAGAAAAGACTGAAGTTAATGTTCTTATTCTGTTTGAAAACACAAAAACAAACACGGAAAGCACCATCAAGCAATCAAATGAGGTAGTGCATTGGGAAAATCTATGGAAAGACAGAAAGCCTGGAAAAGTGGAGAGTGAGAATAAGAGAAGATCCTCAACAAGACAGACTGACTCAGTGACTGCAGCAATGGGTTCAACAATGTCGCAGATGATGAGGAAGGCACAGGAGAGGATAAGGTTCAGATTTCTTGTTCTAACTTCTAGAACCCTTGAAAGCCAAACTCTTGTCTTTGTCATCATTGAAATATCTTAGAGCTCCCGGTTAACACTCTTCTAGGACCGCTAAACTAAAGTCATCACCACTGTCCCTGGTATCTTCATTATCAATCAGCATTCTGCTGCCACACATTTCTCATCCTTTCTGAAGCCATTATGGGTGGTTTCTTTTTTTTTTTTAAAAATATAAGTCATTTTCCCCAAGGAAAAAGCAATTTCCTTCAGACTTTTCTATCTCCTGCTTCAGTTGTTTTGGTGACGGAAGTTATAAATCAAAGACTGCATCCATCCATTCATCTTATTTTCTTTTCATTAAGTCTTAAACAGGTGGTGTTATATGTTAGGTTGAATTGACTATGACTCATAGTGGCCCTAAGAAGAACAGCTCTGAACCTTGCCCTATCATGAGCCAACTTCACTATCTCTGACACACCTGCCCTCACTGTCACAGGCACTGTGTCAATCCATCTCATCCAGGGTCTCCTTCTCCTGTGTTGAATTTCTACTCTTCCTAGTATGACGTCCTTTTCCAAGGGCTGGTCCCTCCTGGCAACATGCCCAAAGTACATGAGCCAGAGCTTCAAAATCCTTGCCTCCAAGGAGCAAAGTGTTTTCACCCTCTCCAGGATAGAACCATTTGTTCTTTTGAGGGTCCATGGTATACTCTTCTTGAGCACCACAATTGAAAGGTTTCAGTTCTTCTGTCGTCCTTAGTCAATGTCAAGCTCACAGATGCATAGCACACAATTGAGAAGACAATGGCCTGGATTAGGTGCACCTTAACCTCTAGACTGACACCGCTGCTCTTTAGCACTCTGGAGAGGTCCTTGACAGCAAGCAGATTTTCCCTGTCAGAAAATTCACAGTGCAATTCATCTTTTGATTTCCTGACGGCTAGTGCCAATGGTGTTGATCATTAACATCAATCATTTCTCCATCTACCATGATGCTGCATATTGGCTTGGTGGTAAGGACCTTTGTTTAATTGATATTGAAATAAAATTCATACTGAAGGCTACAGTCCTTGACTTTCTGTAGCTAATGCTTCAAGTCCTCCTCAGTTTTGGCGAACAAGGTTGTGTCATCTGTATAATGCGAATTGTTGATGAGTCTTCTTACAATCATGATGCCCCACATATAGACTCCTATTATTCAGGTAGGACTACTAGGTATGAGTGCTTTATGTGGTCCAGTAAATAAAATTATGAAAATCTTTTGTATTTTGTAAAAAACTGTGGGGGCAAAAATTAGTAACGATTTCTTGGAAAAGAATGTCCCTGTCTGGTTCTGTAACATTTTCTATCCATACTTTCATGACGTTACAGCTCAGCTCATCCATATAATGAACCCCTATAGTGGTAGGCAGTTTTTCAGATGGCATGGAAACTCACGAAAACTACCATCAGCTTTAATTTTACCTTTTCATGATGCAACAAGAGTTTTCAGTGAAGCAAGCCTTATTGTATCTGGTGCATGTGTACCTGTAGTGGCTATAGTTCTGGTAGCCAGAAATGTTGGAAGAATCAAAGTATTATTCATCTTAACTACATCCACTGCAGAGCTATAAGTCCAAAAATTTCTCTAGTGACAAATTCATGGAAGTTGACCATTTTTGGCTCAACAGATGTCTTGGAAAAGATGCGGCCAGAGTGCTCCTTAGAAGCAAGCATGATAAAACTTTGTCTCTCATACTCTGGAAATGTTGCTAGGAGAGGATGTTCTTTGGAAAGAGGTATCATGCTTGGAGGGTCAGCAAAACAGAGGAAGCCCTCCAACAAGATGGATTGGCATGGTGAATACAGCAATGGGCGCCAAGAGTATCAGAGATGGTGAAAATGGCACAGGATTCAGATCTGTTGTTCATAGAGTTGCTATGAGTCAGACTTAACTCAAAAGCACTTAACCACCACCACTACCACCACACTTAATCTATGAGTTCTTGTCTATGGCTTATACCTTTATTATACAAATATCAGAAGTAATGTCTGCAAACTACTAACTGAATGAGGTTGAATGAATCACTTCTAGGAATGTCAGAAAATATGCACGAGCATACTATGCCAGAATTATTAAACATAATTTTGTTATTCTCATAGGTTACTGTGTGTGTCTGCTTTATTTATGTGAGTGACCATGGATTTGTTTGTTTTTTAAATAGGGTAATTAAATTTAAAGTTTCAATAAGCTAAAAACTTAAAAACCCTTTTTGGCTAGTAGGAATCTCTAGAGGCCTACTGCTAAGAACCTATGCAGCAATCCATAGGCATGTGGTTCAAATCCAAAACCTCCTCCTTGGGAGGATGGGCAATCTCCTTCCTTGGGATTTACTGCCTCTGAAAACCCACTTGAAAGGTCTGCTATGAATCAGTTCCGACTCGAACACATGACTAGTATTGCTTGGACAGCCCAAGTTAGCACATTTACTATGAGACACGGGGATTAAAATAACTAGTAATAGAATAACTTTAAGAGGAGTACAACTTCCATTTATCAGACGTCAATTCTAATGTGCAAATTCTTCTTGTCTCATCCCCTAATCCACTTCCTTAAGTAACAATTAAAATTACATGCTAATTTGCTTTTTTGCAAGGGGTAAAAGTCACCTCACACTCTTATTTCTAAGACTTAAAACAGACAAAAATTATTAGCCATAAACTGTGTGTGGTTCATGATATAATACTACTGATAACCCTTTTAAATAGATATTTAAAAAATAACTATGAATACAATTTAAAAATAAGAATTCTATTAACTTTTAACTCCCAGCGTAGTCTTGTGATAATCTCATTTTGTTTCACTCTTAATGTAACCACTATTACAAAAACTATTATCTCCTTATTTGATAGAAGTGCGTACATTAAATTTTTGCTGGTTTTAGCCAATTCTCAAATTTTTTTTTTTTAAAAAGATGTAGTCTGCTGGGATTTGAGTTTTCATGCAACTTTAAGTCATTAATTATATGGTTCATGCAGCTGCATGATTTTATGATTTATTTTAAGAATGAATAATAGATGCACATCCAAAAACTTCTCCAACAGGGTAAAAAGGGAAGCCACAGACTAGGAAAAAATATTTGGTAATGACATGTCAGATAAGAGACTTATATCTAGAATTTATAAAATACTCAAGCACAACCACAAGATGAACAACCTAATTGAAAAATGGGCACAGGATATGAACAGACACTTCACCGAAGAAGACATTCAGATGGCTAATAAGCACATGAAGAAATGTTCAAAATCCCTAGCTCTTAAGAGAGATACAAATCAAAACAATTATGAGATACCATCTCACCCCAGTAAAAACAACAACAAAAACGGAGAGTGACTCTAATCCATGGCCCTCAGGCCTGTTTTTAATTGTGTTTGGACAAACATTCTTCTAGGTCATATAGCCCTGGTGTGCCCACTTGTTGTACAGAGGTAACTTGTGGTTGCTGTAAAGCTGAACACTGTGACACTGATGTGTCAAATGCAATAATGGTTACCCATGGTGGACAGCGTTTGGTGGAGCTCCCCAATCAATATAAGCTTGGAAGCAGGAGTGGCATCCACTTCCATAAATTGCTTGCCTCTGGAAACCCTATGAACCTGGAGAAAGGATGAAGGTCACGCAAGGGTTGAGGACTTTCGTTCTTAAGGTCCCTAATGAATCGCCTATGACTCAAGGCACTTAACAACAACAATAAGAAGAATGTATAATAGTTAGCGGTGTATCTGTATTACAACCCATTTATCTATTTTTCTGTAGCTAGGTTATTTAAAGTTTTAGTGGTACTATTAACAAGACTGTACATGTCTCCTGGAGTACATACATGACATTTTTCTCTGAATATAAACCTTGGATTGAGATTGTCTGGCCACAGGATAGCTGATATTTAACTTTATTAAGATAATGTTAAATTATTTCTCTAAGTGGTTTTAAGATTTTTCTCAAGTATTGGCAAAATATGAGATTATTTAGTCCCTCTCTTCTCCATTATTTGGTATTGTTTGACTTCAATTTTTACAATCAAATGAATGTAATATGGTATGTAAAAATAAAGGGTTAAACATCTTCATGTTACAGACACTGTTTCCTCTATGAAGATGCTTTCATGAGCTTCAAATCATAAACTTTACCTACAGGGTCTCTTGCCTTATAATGGTTTGTATAAGGAGTTTCAATGTTAATACTTTGTTGTGATTTTTATTTTCACTTTAAGATAGCTTTTGCTTCATAATTTTAACATAGAGGTATTTCCAGTCTTTTAGGGATAATGTTTGTGAATTACAGGTAAAAAAAAAATTTATATATTTTCTTATAAAATTTTACTTCAATATGTTGTTGTTATGTTGTTATGTGCCGTCGAGTCGTTTGCGACTCATAGCGACCCTAAGCACAACAGCTCTAAACCCTGCTCTATCCTGCGCCAACTGCA
>NW_006399829.1:333926-343249 GCF_000299155.1 Elephantulus edwardii | reverse complement strand
TGAACAGAAGATTCCAAAAGGCTGCTCGGAATGACAAAGCAAAATACTACAAAATACTACTTCAATATATTTAGCATTAATTTTTAGCTGAAGTAAAAAATTTTTTTAAAAGATACTCCTTACAGATAGGCAACTGTTGCAGCTCCATGTACTAGAGAGTTTATCCTTTCCTACAGTCCAACTTCTGGGTTGTGTGGTGTGTTTTTACTTATTTTTTTTTTGGGGGGGGGATATTTATGTTTGTTGTTGATATGTACCATCATCTTGGATCTGACTCATAGTTGACCCACCAGTGGATTTTCAGAGGCTGTAAACCACAAGGAAGGATACTGCCCAATTGCTCTCATGGAGCAGCTGGTGGATTTGAGCCACTTGCCTTTGGGCTGGCACTGCAACTCCTTACCATCAGGCCACCAACACTGCCTTGTTACTATCTACAGGATATATTTCTACAAAAAAAAAATACTGGAATTACAGTTGTTCATCACTTGAATACATTATGAGTCAGGAACGTGTACACATACAAGAAAATATTACTCTGCCATAAAGAGTAATCAAGTCCTGATGCATGTTACAATGTGCATACCTTGAAAACACTATGCTGATGAACTAAGTAAATCATAAAAAGACAAATACTGTGATTTCACTAAGGTAAGGTATCTAAAGTGAAATGAACTGCCAAAAGAATAAACAAATACGTCTTGGAAGAATCACAAGGGTGTTCCACAGAGGACACTAAATCTGTGTCTCATATACGTTTGGCATGTCCTTGGAGCCAATAGGGAGGGGTCATTCCTTGGAAGGGGACTTTGTACTTGGAAACGTAGAGTTGAAAGAGAGTGAGATTCTCAACTAGATGAACTGAGACAGTGACTGCAGCAATGGGCTAGAATAAGGTGGAGACTCTGAGTACAGTTCAGCATGGGGTAAGGTTTTGATCTACTGTTCACAGGACTGTATGAGTAGGAGTCAACTTGAAGACATCCAGAAACAACAGGGCGGAAAACATAGAAAGCAGGGTGTGACTAAGCAGGGTGGTTATTAAGAACAAGATGAAGAAGGAATTGTTTATGGCAGCAACTGCTTACCAACAGGCCACCAGAGCTCTCCTTTGCTATATCCTATATTTGGTATATAGAAAGTATATATCAAATGTGTAGGTTTGTTTTTGAGTTTTTATCCTGTAAAATGGTAAAGCACCATTCCAGTAACTGTAGGTTTAAAAACAAATCTTGATATTTTGGAAGAGCATGGCCTGCTTTCTCAAAAGTAAATTAGCTATTATTACTTCTTTGCTTTTGCATGCACATTTTATATTCATCCCCAAAATGCATTCTGAATACTGTTTGCTGGTGTTTGTGATGCAGTTTTTCCCACTATTTTACCATTTGGTTTGGTTTTCATGTTATGTTTTGTAGTTTTTATTCGGTCATATTGCGGAATCTGTATCTTATTCTTACTTCTAGAACATCATACTTTAGAAAAATTTTTCCAAGTCCTCCAACATATTACTTATTTCTTAAAAAAGATGTTAAATCATAGATTTCTTTAAACTATCCACACTTATGATATAGCAACATTTAATCAAGGCTCAATAATTTACCATCTAGATTATACTATTAAGATTTTACAGTTGTAATGTGCCATCAAGTTGAGTACAATCCATAACAACCCTAAGAACAACAAATCTGAACCCTGTCCTATCTGTGCCGTCCTCACAATCTCTGACACACTCAAGCTCATTGCTGCAGTCACTGTGTCAACCCACCTGATTGAGGGTCTTCCTCTCTTTTGCCGTCCTTCCACATTCCCAAATATAATGCCCCTTTCCAAGGAGTATCCTCTTCTAGCATCATGCCCAAAGTATATGAGACAAAGTTTTATTATCTTTGCCTTCAATAATCATTCTGGCTGGTACCTTTGTTCTTCTGGCAGTCCATGGGATCTTCAGCACTTTTCTCCAACACTTCAACTCAAAGATTTCGATTCTTCTTCTGACATCCTTATTCACTGTCAGCTCTCAAATACATAGCAAGTGACTGAAAAGACCACGGCCTGAATCGGGGGCAACTTAGTCCTCAAACTGACATCATTCCTTCTTAATAATTTGGAGATGTCTCTGACTGCAGACTTTCCTAATATGTCTTTTTTTTTGTTTTTGCAATATGTCTCCTGATGTCTGGACTGCTGGTCCCAAGTGTATTAATTGAGGATCCAAATTAAGATGAAGTTACTGACAGTTTTAATCTCTTCTCTACTTATTACTATGCTGCCTACTAGTCAAGTGGCAAGGTTTTTATTTTCTTGATGTTGAGATGCAATCCATATTGAAGGATGTGGTCTTTAATATTCCACAACAAGTGTTTCAAGTCCTCCTTGCTTTCAGCAAGCTAGGTTGTGTCATCCGCATAAGGAAAGTTATTAATCAATCTTCCTCCAATTCTGATGACACATTCTTCTTCGTAGAGTCCAGAGTCTCTAATAATTTGCTCAGCATACATATTAAACAGATATGGAGAAATGATACAACCCATTAACAGTACTGGGTTAGATAAGTGTACATGTGTATGTGTACTCCTCTAACACCTTATTTTGATGCGCCTCTCTAATTACGAACTTCAGTATATTGTCTTTTTGTTCTCTTTTGAATCAAAGTTTACTCAAAAGATATGTACAAACTTTCAGTGTATATTTATCAGTTCTGACCAATGTATTCACCATTATTACTCTACTCCTTTCCAGAATACAGAACAGTGGTTCACAAACTTCAGCCTGCATTAGAATCATCTGGAAAGCTTATTAAACAGAGAGTTATGGGCCCCATCTCAGGAGTTTCTGATTTAGCTATAGAGTAAGGCATGAGAATTTGCTTTTATAACAAAAACATTTGACTGTGTGGATAATAGTACATTTAGTTAACACTGAAGATAAAGGGAATTCCAGTATGCTTTATTGTGCATATGTGGAATATATACAAGTTGTTGGGAAAGAATAATCAGGTATCACATGGTTTAAAATCAGGAAAAGTTTCTATCTACTAATAATACGCACACTGAGAAAATAAAAGTAGTGGACCATGTGAAGAGGAATGTGGCCTTGGGATTAGAGGAAGATACATCAACAACCACCATTATACAAATGACACAACCCTGCTTGCTGAAAGCAAGGAGGACCTTGAAGCATTCGCTACAAAAGATCTAAACTATATATAAATAATATATATAACATATACACACACACACACGAAAAATACTATACACACACACACACACACACACACATATATACATATATATCCTTACTTCTTGACCAAGGGCAGAAAGTGGATTTGGAATACTTACTGCAGAAGATGAAAGAATAGATGTGGATAACATCTCAACATTAAGAAAATAAAAAATGCCCACCACTGTACCAAAGGCAACATTAAACAGAGAAAAGGCTGACATCTCCAAGGACTTAGTTTTACTTGGATCCATAATCAACTTTCATGGAAGCAGCTGTCAAGAACCCAAATGCCATACTGCATGGGGATAATGTGCTGCCACAGACCTCTTTAAAGTGCTTTAAAGTGCTAAAGAGAAATGGATGTCAGGTTAAGGATCACAGTATGCCTTTAGCAGTGCAAATCACTATGAAATATGCCACCAGGATTCCCTCAGCCCATGACATAGTATTTTCAATTGTTTTATAGGCATGTCAGAGTTGGTAAATGAATCAGCTTGTCTCAGTTGCTGATGCCTTTGAACTGGATTATTTATTTATTTTTTGAGGTGGAGGGGAAAACGGCAACAAACTGTTTTTGCAGAAGTGAAGTCAGACAGCACCCTAAAAGCAAGGATGGTGGGTCTTCATCTTCCACACTTTGGGTATGTCGTAATAAAAAGGACATACACTTGAAAAAGTGAGGAAGACCTGAGGGTCATTAATGAGAATGATCAACAAAGAAACTGCAACAAGAGACTTTAGCAAGGATGGTGTGGGGCTGGGCAGGGACAGCATCTAACAACAACAAACTGTCAGGTAACAATGATTATTTTTGGAACAACTGATAGAGAACGTTACTATAACTCTAATGGCTAATACTGAGAACCCTAGAATAATTAATTGAAATCTATATCTAGACCAAGAAGTAGTTGCCTGAACAGAGCAAAGGAACACTCAATAATCGGTATGGCAAGCAAATAATTTGAGAAGCTGGAATTTCTGAAGATGTAGCATCAGGATCGGAAGAAGACTCAATAATAACTTATATTATGCAGAGGACACAATGTTGTTTGCTGAAAGTGAGGAGGACTTGAAATACTTTCTGCAGAAGATCAAAGACAAAGCCTTCAATATGGATTACATTTCAACATAAAGAGAACAAAAACTTTCACCACTAAGGCAACATTATGATTGATGGAGAAAAAAATTCAAACTGTCAACAATTTCCTCTAATTTGAACTTACAAACAACATCCTTGGTCCAGCAATGAAGAAATCAAAAGATGTATGGCACTGGGAAAATCTGTTGTCAAGGACATCGCTAAAGTGCTGAAGAGCAACAATAGTAGTTTAAAGATTAAGGTGTGCCTGATGTAGGCCATCAGCACAGTGACACTAAAAATGAATAAATTTATTGATCACTTTGGTGAATGGTAGAGACAGAAAAGAATCAGGCATTCTTCCTCTCTTTCTCATGCAAAATGCATATGACAGTAAGCAAACTGTTTAATATTATCGTTTCTATCACTGTGTCAGAACTGACCCACTGCTGACACTAACTGTATAATTTTGCATTAGGAGTGCAATTTGTAACCACTAAGCCGCCAGAGCTCTCTAACGAGTTAAATAGTGTACAAAACCAAAACTTCTAATGAAAGAACAGATTCTGGTAATGATTATCTAAAATTAACTCTGAAAAAACAAAATATATATGCAGACTGCTAAAATCTGAAAGCAGAGATCAATCATTAAAAAAAAGGGACTCTGAGATAGTATGTGACTCTTGATGTGACAGGGAAACTGTCAGCAACACCTATGAAGTATGCTTACTCTCTACCTCAAAACAGAACTAAAATTTTACCAAGCCTCTATATCTAAGCTTTTGTTATGTCCAACTGAGTCAGAATCAATTCACAGCTCCCCCTCCACTGGGGTCTCAAAGGTAGTAAACTATACTACCTCTACAGATGTAGAGTAAACTATACTACCTCTATAGGTATAAGGGAGAGAGGAGACGGAGGAGAATTCCCATCTTTCTCCCACGGAGCAGCTACTGGATTTGAACTGCCTACTTGGACCAATTGGCAGCATCAGGATGGATGGTGAAGAGATTGAGATTGTACACAGCTTTAGTTTGCTTGGCTCCACAGTCAACAGTCTTGGCACCAGCAGCCAGGAAATTAAAAGGTGCACTGCCATGGGAAAGTCTGCTGTTAGGGACCTCTCCAAAGTACTGAAGAGCAATGGTGTCTCTCTGGAGACTAAGGTGTGTCTGATACAGGCCATGGTCTTCGCAATCACTTGTTATGCATCAGAGAGTTGGACAATGACCAAGGAGGATAGAAGGAGAATTGATGCCTTTGAGCTGTGGTGCTGGAGAAGAGTATTGAGAATACCATGGACTGCTAGGAAAACAAACAGATTTGTCCTGGAAAGGGTTAAACAGGATGGCTCCTTAGAGGCAAGGATTCTGAGGCTCCGTCTAACATATTTTGGACATGTTGTGAGGAGAGACCGGTCGTTGGAGAAGGACATCATGCTTGGGAGGGTGGAGGGACACCGCAGGAGGGGAAGGCCCTCCATGAGGTGTATTGATTCCGTGACTGGGATAATCGGGATGGGAGTGTCAGAGACAGTGCGATTGTCACAGGACAGAGCAGAGTTTAGGGCTGTTGTACATAGGGTCGCTATGAGTCGCAAGCGACTCGACGGCACATAACAACAACAACAACAACAACAACAACACCTTTAGGTTGACCACACAATTCTTCTTTATCCACCAGTTGATGATATATTCTGGTTATTTGTTTTTAGAAGGCATAATGTGCTGGGGACAGAATTTTGAAATACTTATGGGTAAAAAACAAAAAGTACTGGTTTTGCTTTAAAATATTATAGTAAAAAGAAAATGCAGTAGGATAAATAAGATGGAGAAAATGCGAACGATATTTGACTAAAAGTGATGGTACTTCTGTGTATGTTTGAAAATTTCTGAAATAATTTTTGAAATTAATTATAGGAAAATAATTCCATTTATGAAATGTAAAACCCAAACTAAACAAACAACTCTGGAATAAGTCTGTATTAATAGGAGTTTCTGTGTATTTTATATGTCAAATAATGCTTGTATGTATGTGTTTATTTTTCCCTTGTTGTGTACCGTCAAATTGGATCAGATTGGCACAGGAAGTGATTGACTCTCTCTCTCTCTCTAGCAGAGGATCTGATGGATTTGCACTGCGTGTCTTCGAGATTGCATTGCAGCTTCTTGCCACTAGGCCATCAGAACTCCCTGCCATTATTTATTTAATTCAACCTGTATCTCTATTTAGTGTACCTAATGCTCATTTTTCTAGACTAAAGAAATAGAAAACCAGAATTATCTAGAAGGAGAAGAAAACAGAATTCTAGTTAGTGATACAAAACCCTACTTAAATGACAACCAATTGTGTAACAAATTTAGCAAAAAGTACAGTCTTAGAAGGAGAAATAAATTTTCCCTACCAAATAGTAAAATTATTTAACAAATAACTGAAAAGCTTCTTTAAAATCATAACATCTAGACAGCATGGATTTTCTATTACGTTTCATGTCACCAAGATTCAAAATAACACTCACATTCTGAAGGAGTTGCTCGAACCAATCATATCCCGTATCTCTGCATGCTGCAACCTAAAGAGAAAATTGATGGGGAAAACTGTCAAACTTAGAAACTTTGAACAGAATATTATACTTTTTCTTGATTTACATAAAAATATTTCAGTTTTCTCTACTATTTTTTTAGGAAAACAGTCTTTTGGAAATGAGACATACTTGTGAATGTTAAAGAATGTTATTTAAAAAATATTTTGCAAGAAAATGCAGAAATTAATGTATTAAAGTTAAAATGGCACTACATTTTAAATAATAATGGTATCATACATTGCCAGAAACAGTTCTAAAATAGTAAACAAAGCAAATATTTGCTGTTTCCTTTTTAGCTAGACTGCCAAATGAAATATATTAGCAGAAATATAGATGGCTATGTAATTGATGATATAAATTTTCTGATGCAGGAACATAAAAATATTCAGGGGGAAAAAAAGCTTATGTATATGCTTTGAAATATAAGGAAATTAATTTAAATTTTGGTTTTTGGGAAAACAAATAACAAGTCTATTTGACAGCTGTCACTTCTTTGTTTATTTATTCACCTCTCCTTTCTATTTTTAATTACTGGAGGAAAAGGAGAATGTCTGTATCAATGCCATTTTTAATGAAGATGACAAGGTAGGATGACTGGATCCCTTTAGTATTTCTAGAAATAAGAAGAAAGTAGTATAATATGTAGAAATTAACCTAGATGTAAAATTTAAAAGATCAAAGAAAAAAGAGGGGCAAATTACTGAGGGGCCTAGTGCAGAAACAGCAGAGAATAAACTAGATAACTGGGACCTTCTGAAAAGGAAATTCTTAAGTCTACTGAAGTCTTCTCCAAAAGAGTGAAAAAAGAATCAACACATTGGGAAAAATATTTTTGGCAATGACATCTGTTAAAAGATTAATCTCTAAAATTTGCATAAAAATCTAGCACCTCAACAAGAAAAAGACAAACAACCCAGCTGAAAATTGGTCAATCTGAGAAATCTTAATCAAAAAACAGATGGTCAACAAACACACATGAAATGCTCATGGTCTTTAACAATAAAAAACTCAAACTACCCCAATATCCACAAACAATTCTAACTCATTGCATTAGAGTTGGAGCTGACTAATGACCTGATACTCATACCTCATACCTGCAGTGGGTTTTTGGACTGTAAATTGTGTGGGAGGAGAAAATTCACCTTTCTCCCACATATTATCTATTAGAGAGATGTATATCAAAACTGCAATGTAATTACCATCTCACCCCAGCAACATTAACAAAGTTCAGTAAGACGGAAAAAAAGCAAATGCTGAAGAAGGTATGGAGGGATTGGTAGTATTACACACTGCTGATGGGACTATAAAAGGTGCAAACACTGTAGAAAATGGCATGATAACGTCTTAACTACTTGGAAACTATTTAATTAAACAATCTCACTACTAGGTGTATTTCCTAAAGAAATAAAAGGTGCAACATTAACATGTTTACTGCAACACTGTTTAAAGGAGTCAAGTGACAGAAACAACCCAAATGCCCTTTAGTAGAGAAATGGATAAACAAACTATGGTATATACACACAATGGAGCACTGTGCAAGAATTATAAGTAATATTCAAAACAGTGCACAGTATGGAAGGACCTAAAGGACATTATGCTGAATCAAATAAGTCAGTTACAAATATTTAATCAATCTACTATTATAATTCGCGGCCCTCAGGCCAGTCTTTCATTGTTTTTGTTCAGACATTCCTCTAGGTCGTATAGCCCTGGTGTACAAGTTGTCGTCCCACTGTCACTTGTGGTTGCTGTGAGGCTGAACACGGATGTGTCAAATGCGTTAATGGTTGACTACCCAGTGCGGACTGAGAGTGGGGTGGAGCACCCAAGCACCGAGGACTCTCCTTCATAGGGTCGCTGAGTCGCCTGCGACTCGACCGCACTTAACAACAACAACATTATAAAAAAGTTAAAGAAAAGTTGGCCAAAGAGAAGCATTCCTGGATGGTTAACAAAGTGGGAGAGGCAATCAAAATCAGTAATTAGATAACAGATATATTAAGATGAGTGAAACAAAAGGCAAAACATAATAAGGAGACGATTAATCAAGTATCATCTTCCCCCTCTTTTCTTACCACATCAGTGATATTTAAGATTTTCCTTGTCATTGCTTCTTTGTCATTGTGTGGAGTTGGAGTAAACCAGAGTTTTTGGAATGTTTCATTCACTAATTTCTAGAACAAAGAAAAATTTCAAACTAAGAAATGAGCATAATGTGGCAAATTCTCAAGAAATTCAGTAACAGTGGCAAGAGGCTGCACTGTAATCCTGAAGGCGCACTGTTTGAATACATTAGATGCTCTGCTGGGGAAGGTAGGGCAATCTCCTCCTGTACTACTGGAATCTGATTCCACGGTACACACATATAAAAATAATTAAAAAAAAAAAAAGTTCAGTAACAAAATTAAAAATGTTTATCAACACAAAACCCAAAAC
>NW_006399829.1:330266-333826 GCF_000299155.1 Elephantulus edwardii | reverse complement strand
AAACTTCCATTAAAATATAAATTTTTAAAATCAATTATTACTTTCTAAAAATAATAAATTTTTCATTTTGTAAAGATCTTAGAAGAAATTTAATATTACCCAATATATACTGGATGATATCTATCCTAAAACTTTACTTAGTAGACACTCAAATGCTTTTGATAAACAAAAATCTCTAACTACTTTCAGAAGAATTTAACAGTGTATTCATGAATGAAAAATAATAAATATTAAGATAAACATATGTATCAGTTAATTAATCCATAAACTCTAAATTTTCAACAAAGTATCAAAACATTTAGAAAATTAATCACATATAAAAGAAAAGCAAAAATAATTTTAATGTGACAATAACTTTCCTAGATGTCAATAAAATCTATATTGACCATAAAGAATATAAATGCTTATGTGACTTAAGATCAGCTTTTTAGTAGCAAAGATAAAATTGACACATAAAATTTACCAAAATAGGTCATTTTCTTTAGTTTACAACCTAAGTATGTTGACTCATTTATGAAGGTTTTATATGTATTTCAGTTAATTAAGGGAATTAACAAATTCAGATGTGAAAAATAATTAAATTATTTTAAAAAGTTAATGAAAAGCCAAATTAATCAAGATTTCATCTTACCTTAATGCCCTCTTCATCATTGACTCTGCGAATCATTTTTACACACATTTCTGTAATTTTTGGAAATGTTGGCTGTTCAATACAGATATCTCTTAGAATCTTTATTACCCTTTTTCTTACACTGATGCCAGTATCCTGAGAAAAAGAAGGAATTTTAAGTATCAAAAAATGATTGTCACAAGCTGGTAAATTTGATAAAAAAATGAAATTAGAAAGTTATGTCCATGCCACTGCTGTAAAATGGGACTGATAATCAGGGTTGGGGTAAGACTGAGAAAAACTGGATAAACTGTGTATACTGCACTGAAACAGATGAGGGACAGAATAATTTAAAAGTGATGCATGATAGGGTATTATGGTTATCACAAGAATCCAAAATTAAGGTTGCATAGTGGAATGTACTTGGGGAGGTGGGAGGGGTGCGGACTGTGTACCAGGGAGGGAGTGTTTCTTTTACTTTTCAAAGAGAGGGGCGAACTGGGGAGAGGGGGAGGAGGGCTGGGCGGGGAGAGAAATGCAGCAATGAATGAATGGAAATCCAAAATCTCTGTAAATGTTCATTAAAATTATTAATAAAAAACCAAAAGAAATATTATGCCTTGGATCATAAAAAAAAAAAAAAGTATGTTCAACATGTTTCTCTTTGGCCTGCCTATTTTTTCCTTCACCTACTTTATTATTATTTACACAGGTAAGAAAGAATGAAACGTATACAAGCGTTCAGGTCTTTTGTTCATAGGGTCGCTATGAGTTGCCTACGACTCAACAGCACTTAACAACAACAATTTTTATTATATGGCTTTTTATCTTAAAATAGACATTCAAGAAATAGAAAATGCTCTTAGGTTAGCAATAGACAAGATACTACGAATCTAATTTTGTCAGAATTAAAAATAATAAATACAAAGCTTTGAGAACAATATTTAACACCTAAATAGCACATATATAAACTTAAAGTCATTGCTATGAGGTGGAACTGACTCACAGCTGACAGTGGCTTTTCGCAGGTTGTAAAACACACTAACAATCATTCTTAAAAAAACTGCTTCATTTGAACTTGATCTTTGGTATTATAGTTTACAAGAAGTATAAAAGATGAAGCAATAAATTAAGCAATTAAAGGAGAAAAGTAAGACTGATTCAGTCTTTTAATCAGTTAACAACATGAGGGGTATGTGTGCGTGCCTATATGTTAAAAAAAGAACCACTTAAATATTATGATTTGACCACGAAATGAAATATGTGATCAAGGGGAAAATTTTGATTTTAAAAAACCCAGAAGACTTTTAAAAAATTTATTTATTTTTAAAAATTTTTATTGTATTATTTTTACGTGTACCGTCAAATCAGATCTGACTGGTACGGGAGGAGATTGCCCCCTCCTTCTCCAGCAGAGCATCTGGTGGATTTGAACCGTGTACCTCTGGGATTGCAGTGCAGCCTTGCCACTAGGCCACCAGAGCTCCCAGAAAAGACTTTCTTTTTAAGACATAATTAGAGAATTTAAAATGGACTAATGAAGAGATAATAACAATAGGGAATATTAATATAGTTAAAAAATTCAAACTAATTGCAGCAGAGTCTGAATCAATGCATGGTTGACTCTCCACTGAATCTCCAAGGCTGTAAATGACATGGGAGGAGAGTGGCCCTTTTTTCTCATGTGTAGTCCCTGTAGTCCCTGGTGGATTGAGGAATGGTCTTTGTAACTCCCTAAGGACTTAAATTTATTAGAGATAATAATTTTATGTTTACACAGAATAGTATATATATATATATATATATTTTTAGTTTCAAGTTAAACATTTAGGAGAGAAGTAACAGAATGTAACAATTTAAAATAATTTAGCAAAAAAGGTACATAATATTGGCAGGTATATGGGTCTTCACTATGATCAAGTTCTTGAACATTACATATGTTCATAATTGAAGAGCTTCAAGCTTCTAAAGGAAGTAAAAACATGATAAAATTAATATGAAATTTAGAAAGAGTTTTAGAATATTTGTTAGGTTACACATTGTCAGAATTTATTCGATTCTCAGAACCTCAATCATTTCTTTCTTTATTCTCAGAATTATTAAAACACTATAGGATGGGGGGGAAGTACCTTTTCACTTTTTTCTTTAAATTCTTTGTTCCAACTAAGATTTAATGCCTAATCAATTTAACTCAATGCCAGTGAGTTGGAACTCACTCAAAGCTGACCCTCCAGTGAGTCTGCAGTGTTGAAAATTGCCAAATTGCCTGAAAGCAGACTACCCATCTTTCTTCTGGAGAGCTGTTGCCGTTACTGGATTCAAACCACCTACCTTTCGGTTTTGGAAGTAGAAGTGGCATCCACGTCCTAAACAACATGCCTCTGTAAACTCTATGAACTATGATAAATGCTAATAGTGGAGGGGCTTCTGGCCTTTTGTTCATAGGGTTGCTATGAGTTGTGCGCAACTCAAGGACAACCAACAACAACCATCACCACCTTTGAGGTTGGCAGTGTAAACCCCTAACCTACTTGGCCACTAAACCTTCCTAACACCCAAAAGGAGCTAAAAATTAAACTAAAACGTTTTTTTCTTCTAATGCTAACAGTGATAGAATAAACTCTAGTGATCTAACTGTGTGCACTAACATTTCCTAAAATCAAGGCTTCCTTTTAAAATTCCTCTAAAATTTTCTAGGGTCAGAAAAATCCATGACATACTCTTCCAAACGCATCTAAAATCAAACTAAACAGAGGCAGTATGTTAGAATAACAGTTCTTTTAAAAATTTTATTAATTTTAATGAACATTTACAGAGATTTTGGATTTCCATTCATTGATTGTTGCACTTTTCTCTAGAATAATATTTTTTTAAAATTACTTTTAAGATTCCAATGACTTCTTGGTTATATTTACAGACTCTGCTGTTGTCATGTGCCATTGAGTTGTTT
>NW_006399829.1:326757-328841 GCF_000299155.1 Elephantulus edwardii | reverse complement strand
CAAATGGTCAAATGTATCATCCAGGAAGAGTGCAAACAGTCATTACAAAGACAGAAGAGGAAGAAAAGACCAAAATGGATGTCAGAAGAAACTCTGACAATTGCACTGGAGTGTAGAGAAGCCAAAGCACAAGGAAGAATTCAAGATACTAAGGAGCTGAACAGAAGATTCAAAAAGACAGCTCAGCATGACAAAGCAAAATATTACAATGAAATGTGCGAGGAGCTAGAGTCCGAAAATCAAAAGAGCCGAACTTGTTCAGCATTTCTTAAGCTCAAGGAACTGAAGAACAAATTAAAACCTAGAGTTGCTATAATCAAGGGTGCTTTAGGCAGAATATTATATGATCCAGGAAGTATTAAAAGAAAATGGAAGGAATATACTGAGTCATTTTATCAAAAGGAATTGGCACATACAGAAGAATTTAATGAAACAACATATGAGCAAGAGCCTATGGTGAGGAAGGAAGTTGAAGCTGCTTTGAAGGAAACAGCAAAAATTAAGGCCCCAGGAATAGATGGTATACCAACTGACGTATTTCAGCTAACAGATGTTGCCCTGATGTGCTCACCAAGTTGTGCCAAGAAATCTGGACAACAACCACTTGGCCAACTGACTGGAAGAGATCTGTATTTGTTCCCATTCCAAAGAAGGGTGACCCAGCAGAGTGTGGAAACTACCGAACAGTATCACTGATTTCACATGCAAGCAACATTCTACTGAAGATTATCCAAAAATGACTAGAACGGCACATCAGCAGAGAATTGCCAGAAGTCTAGGCTGGGTTTAGAAGGGATCATGGTACTGGGATATTATAGCTGACGTTAGATGGATCTTAGCTGAAAGCAGGGAATACCAGAAGAAATAGAATCTGAGCTTCTCATAATATAGGCAATAAAACTCTAGCTTTCAGAAGATACAAATAGATATATATAAAAGACCTGAAGATCTTAAATTATTCTCAGAAATGAAAGTTCTGTATTCACCTCTCACTGAAACAATTTTTTGTTTGCCATTTAATTCCTAGAATTTATTCAGTGTAAACATGCTGAAAAACTGAAAAAGCAGTTCAATATTTGGTAAAGATTTCTCTTGTTACCTTAAACATTCTTCCTCCTAAACGTCTTCTTTTATTTCACTGTTTAGGCAATAGAGATATGTAACTGTTACATTTAGTTTGAGGGAGCTCTTGTGGCTTAGTGGTAAGCAACTGGGCTGCCAAACAAAGCTACGTTGTTTGAATCCACCAGCTGCTTCATATGAGAAAGATGGGCAATCTCCACCTGTGCAATTTACCATCTCTTAAAATCTGCTAGAGGGTCAGACATGAATCAGTTCTGACACAACTGCATTTAGTTTAGCTAGGAGGTTAAAATTATATTCAAGAATCACTGTAAAAGTGACAAAACAAACATACATACCAATATTCTTTCAATCAGCATATCATAATACTGTTCAGCAAGCTGAGGTCGACAAAGGACAAACCGCCCTAGTAATTCTACTGCTGCTTCTCGTACGCTAGTGGAATTATCCATTAATCGTCCGTGAACACCTCGTTGCATATCAAGCTAAAGAACAATGTAGAAAGGAAAATGGTTTATCTTAAGTAGAGCTAATATTTTGATTTCAACAAAAAGTACAAGAATCGTTCTCTTTACCCGTGCTAGAATACTGGGGTCTACAGCAACAACCTCAGATAAACACTTCATGGCTTTTGTTCGAACGGCAATTGCATTTTCACCAAGAACTCGTAGGATCTGTCAAGTAAACAATATTTTCACAAATTTCAGAATACACACAGGCAACAAGGTCTGACATAAAACACGCAAAAAAGGGACAAGAAATCTATTATTTATCACTGCTTAACTTTTAATGATTAGATCATTTATTATCTTTTAATTCAGAGTTTTAACTTAGAAGTCAGTAAACATGGTAAGGTAACTGAAAACTATGGAGTTTAAAACAACTATGAGATATCATCTCACCCCAGTCAAAAGAGCAAAATTTAACAGAACAGCAAGCAACAAATGCTGGTGAGGTTGTGGAGAAACTGGAACCCTTATTCACTGTTGGTGGGAGTGTAA
>NW_006399829.1:279739-324932 GCF_000299155.1 Elephantulus edwardii | reverse complement strand
AGTGATAGGGAATGGCAAAGGACACACTGACAAAGGAGATTAATCAGAACTGGCTTTGACAAGCACTGTGGCAATTGGACAATTAAAACAGACATGGGGGGGGGGAGAAGAACGAACTGAGGAGGAGGGTAGAGAAAACAGTGCAACAATGAATGAATGAAAACCCAAAATCTCTGTAAATGTTCACGGAAATGAATAAAATTTAATAATAATTAAAAAAAAAGAAAACTATGGAGTCTCTCCTTTTAGTCTGGCATTCTCAATCAAACCTTGTGTTTACTGCTATGATTCACCATCAGCAAAGACACAAAACCATTTTGCCACTTGAATAAAAAAAAAATTAGTTAACATTGAAATAATCATTTGTACCTGCAAGTGATTAAAAAAATATTTTTTAAAATTAATTTTAATGAACATTTACGGAGATTTTGGATTCCATTCATTCATTGTTGCACTTTTCTCCCTGCCCAGCCCTCCCCCCAAGTTCAAAATAACATTATCTATCCTGTGTGTGTATATTCATAGTTATATATCCATCTATTTGCAAAATGAGGATTAGGATATGTAAAAGAACAAATACATTTCAATTAATAGGGAACATGAAAAGTGTGTTTTGGTGGTGCAGTGACTGAGCCACCATTTTTTAAAAATTTTATTACTTTGTGTGTACCGTCAAATCACATGTAACTAGTATAGGAGGAGACTGCCCTTCCTTCTCTAGTACAGCATCTGGTGCATTCGAATAGTGTACCTCTGGGATTGCAGTGCAGTCTCTTGCCATTAGGCCACCAGAGCTCCCCTGAGCCACTTTTTTTTTTCTTTTTTGACTGAGCCACTTTTAAAGTCATATCTACACTAGGTGTTCTGTGGGAGAGAGAGGTCACAATCTGCTTCTGAAAAGACTAATTGCCTTGAAATTGTGTAGGGCAATTCTATTCTATATGGCTGAGTTGGAATAGTCTTTAAGGCAATAGATTAGTGGGAACATGAAAAAATATTCTATTTCCATGACCTTTCAGTATCATATAGATACTACATACTTCCAACAATTATACAGCATTAAGAAAAAAAAAACAACAACAAACCAACAACATCATTTAACAAAGATTTCTGGCCCAGTTTACCTGTGTCAAATAAATATCAAAGCTCTGGGCAAACGGCCTCATAGAGGCCAAGTAGCGAACAATCAAGCAAGCATCATCATAGTCCACAGTATCAGAGTTCATCCTGCAACAAAAAGTCATTAAATATTAATTGAATTATGTAAACAAGCAACAGATATAAAACAGAATTAAATGGGGGGAAAAACCCACGGGAATAAAACCCCAAAACTGTCCCTTGCCCGGATCGTACTTTAATGTGCTGAACTGAGAAGGTGTGGTTTTAATAATGCTTCTAAGAAACTTCTTTCGATTTTCAGCTCGTTGCATGATTTGACCAGTTGTCTCAACTTCCTTTGAGTGATGAGTTCCTTCAGATGACTCTTCATCTTTCTGTGACTTCATTGCCTTTTCTGTTTCTAGAGTGGTGTCACGGAACCACTGGGCTATATAGAATTTACGAGAAAACTAGAAAGAAATTACATAGATTTGAGTTTGAAGAAATTATTAACAAAACTATCAACTCACTGGTAAAGTCAGAGTACTCACAATTCAGAATAGGATTGAAGTTTACATTAAGCAACTTAAACCAGAGAAAAACATTTTAAAATTCAGAATATTTGGAATACTCTGAATGAACAAAAACCTCTATTACTTTATTTCAAGATTTGTAAGTTCCTCAGTATATATATATATATATACTATTATCAAAGGCAACTGATGGATTTTATTTAAGACTTAGTATTTTGGACTTCTGTTAGCACAGTCTGCCCGGAACTGTAGTTCCAATACAAAGGCAGCACTTCTTTGGTAGTTTGAATCTACCAGGGATTTTTTTGGGGGACAATCTCTTCTCATGTAATTTACAGCCTCTGAAAACTTGCTTGAGGGTCAGCTTCAAGCTGGTTCCAGTTTGATGGCAATGACAGAGAATATTTTGGACACATTATATAAAATACATTAAAATACTTAAAAATAGAATTATTTTTAAAGTATTATTATTTAATAGTAAACATACATTTCTAATGTACTTCCCCTTTTCTCTTTTGAAAGATGATGAGAGATCATTTTGTTAATAATCTCGGCTGTGTCCACTGTTAGAGCCAATGATTTAAGTCTAATCTCAATTACAACGTATGACAAGATTTCCAAGTATTTCCGTAGTCACAGTTTTAGCATAATATCTATTGTTTGCTGAAAATTAAGAATAATCAAAGCACTTAGTGATGAAGCTCAAAGATTATAGTCTTTAGTTTTGCTTTTACGTCAAGACATAAAAAGAAAAAAATTCACAACTGGACCAAAACAGTATCATGATAAATAGGGAAAGAATGATGTTTTCAAGAATTTCATTTTATTTGGTGCTACAATCAATACTCATGGAAGAAGCACTCAAGAAACCAATCAATGTACTACACTGGGCGTATCTGTTACAATGGACCTCTTTAAAGTGATAAAGAGCAAGGATGCCATTTTGAGGTCAAGATGCATCTGACCCAAATGAAGGTATTTTCAGTCATCTCATACACATGTGAAAGCTGGATAATGAACAAAGACGACTCAAGGAGAATTTCTGAGACCATGCAATGTTGGTAAAGAATGCTAAATATGTCAAAGACTTCTACAACTACAAACAAATCTGTCTTGGAAGAAGTACACTCAAAATGTTCCTTAGAAGGGCAGACTCTGAGACTATGGCTCACATGTTTTGGGCAGGACAACATGCATGGCAAAGGATAGTCAGAGAAAAAGAATACAACACTCAACAAGATGGACTGACTCAGTCCCTGTAACAACGGCCTTAATCATAGTTGTGATTATGAATATGACACAGGATCAGTTAGTGTTTTCATCTGCTGTAGGTCACTGTGAGTTAGAACCAATCTAATAGAATTTAAACATTCTATTCTTAAAAATTCTAATTTTTTTGGCTATGCTAGAAAGCCACCCAACACAAATAAACATTTTTTTTTCTTCTTAGAGTATCATTTAGAATTCTTACCTACTTAAAAAAAAGAATCAGTTACTTAATGTTTTCTCTTAAGCCATTTCCAGATCTCCTAGTAGTTCCACTTTGACTAGAACAAATGAAACCTACATTAAATGAAAGCAAGCACTCTTACCACCAGGGAAGGATCAGTCTCAGTGTTCTCATCCAAGTAGTCAAGCAATGCTTTTTGTAACTGTTGGATTTCATCTTCTCCTCCTGAAACCTTTAAAATAAACCAAATAAGAACAAAAACAGTTTCACTAGTGTGCTTCAACAAATTATCCATTCATAAACATAAATCTGAGAAAAAGTATAGATAAAAGAAGTGAAAGCAACACTGTAACTGAGAATATGAAATATAAAGCAGGTGAGGTACTCCCTAATCTAGGATTTAAAAAGGCCTAGCTCTTTAGGTCCTGTCAAGAATGTAAAGCTAGAAATGAAATGAACTGACATCTATATTCACAGCTGACATTTTAGTAGTTCTAGTTTTGCCATGTGAAATGCCAGAGATGTAGTTTAGAATATATCTACATAGAAAACAAAGTTAGAATTATTTAGGTTCTAGGAATATGAACTAAGTACATTCTTAAACTACAGATCGGTGTTATTCTTTCTAAAAAGAAATATGTGCCAAGAGCCAAAAAAAATGGCTGTCTTCAGTTATACTTGTATACCTACTCAATCTGAATGACTGATTCCCAGACTCTTCTAGGAAGCACAGAAAGTTATCAAACACAACTAAATGCTGGTTTTTAAACAATACTCTCCATGAAAAGCAACCAAAAGCCTTGGAGAAATGGGCAATTCAAGGGCTGGAATATCCTCAGGATTGAATGAGCTTGGAATACCTTCTTGTGCTACAAAGGAAGAATGTTCACAAAGAACGGGGACACATTAAAAGGACAAAAGTCATTCTAATGTGTCTCTTACAGATCAACTCTAAGATAATCTGAGCATTAACACGTTGCCACAATTGATGGTAAAACATAGGAAAAAAATGTGTTTTTAAGCACGGTCGTCAATTTAAAAGTGTGCAGCAACGTGTTAAAATAATTATAGCAATATAGATTATATCCCATTAAAGAGAACAGGAGAGAGTATAATATTAGATGTCTGCTGTGAGATGCCATCAAAAGTGGCCCTGACTCATGGTAATCATAAGCTCAATGAGGCTAAGCACTGCTTGGATTCTCTGTCATCTTATCATCAGTTATGAAATGAAACATCATGACACACAGGGGTTTCCTTAGCTGATTTTTAGAAGTCGATCATCAGGTATTTCTTGTACATCTCAGTCTGTAAGCTCCACTGACAACTATTCAGCATCACAGCAACATGCACGTCTCCACTGGTGGGTGGGGACTGGCTGCACATGATGTATACAGGCTGGGAATTAAACCTGGGGCTCACATGAAAAGTGAAAATTCTAGTAATGACCATCAATGCCTTGTATAATAGAAGTGGTATATTCATGTTAATTTCTTCATTGTGATAGCTATGTAAACTCACTTGTAGAAAAGACACACACCAAGCAGTGATTCTCAAATTCCAGCATTCGGCCAGTTAAAACACTGATGGTGCACCGCACCCCCAGAATCTGTGCTTTATTAAGTTTGGGGAGGGTTCCTGAGAATCTATACTCTTACCAAGTTCCCTGGTGATGGCAATGTTGGTATTGCTTGTCCAAAAAAATAAAAATTTATCAACAAACAAATTTAAAAAAAAAATTAGGGGCAATGAGTTACAACACCTAAAACTTCAAGTGGTTCAGAGAGAAAAAAAAAATTTAATTCATGCATACCCATATACACATATAAAGAGAATGATGCAACAAATGTAAACTGTAAACATAAGAGCTTTTTCATTAATTCTCATAGTTTTTGAAGTTATTAGAAATTGAAAAGATACATGATCTTCTCCAGAAAATGTTATTACTGAGAAGTTATTTTACAGAAAGAAAAAAAAAAATTCTATACAAGCAAGTTATAATTTTAAAAACAGATAATGTCAACATGGGCATGGACAATTCTGAACATGAACGAGAATAAAGGAAAATAAAAAAATAAGAGTTCTAGATAGTGGGGTTAAAGATATTTTTCTTAATCTGTTACATTACAACTTTATAATAATAACAATTAATAATAATAATAATAATAAAGCAATAAAATATTCCCCAATATAAAACATTCTAAGATAATTAGATATAGGTGGTAGTGGTGTGAGCCCTCTACATTCAAGTATACAGAACGATCTAATTGGGCATGATAAATTAACACCTCAGTAAATGAAAGATTTATCTTAAATGAAGCAAAGTTATTAACTTTATAATGCATTCATAATAGTAACTTACAAAAAGAAAGTAAACCAAGAGACTATGTAAATTATTTTAAAATGTCTTTTGATTTTATAATTCACTAAATGTCAGCTTTTTCACTTTTGAGTAACAGTCCATTTTTAGTATAGATTTTTGAATGAATGTTTACAGAGCAAACTGGTTTTCAATAATCCACATTCTGTTTCAACTACAATTTCCATTCTGTAATCATACTCTTCCCACCTCCTCCCTGTGATGTTTGTTTCCTTTAATCCTTCTAACTCTGCCTGCTGTTCGAGCTTAACTCCGAGGCAAATGCTGCCCTTCTGATTTTACGTTTGTTGGGTCTGATAAGGCAGCTCTTCGCAGGTGTTACTGTTTGCCGACAATCTTGACTACTGTTCTGATTCGAAATCCACAATTCACACAATATAATAAAATACCTAAATAAATTTCCCTTACTTCTCACATTATCATTAAGTAGTTCCAAAGACCAAGTCTGTTTTACAAAAACTGGGATTATGTGAAAATGGAGAATGACCACATTGGATTACAAAATAGAGAATGACATTATTGTACAATTGTCAAACCACTTGAGAAGCATGAGTCAATGACACTGACACATAACCATAACTATCACAGACAGCATTATTCCTGTCTCACACCTCACCATTTGCTATTGTGATATATTATGCTGTTAATGTGCAAAGTAATTGCACAGACTTTTTTTATTATGGTAGTAAATTTGAAATGTTGGATAATGAAACAGCTTAAGGAAGGGAAGAACAGGAGTACATCATTGATATTTTCCCTTTGATTTTACTCTTCTTCTCAATACCTGTTTTAAAATTCGTTCTATAGATCCTTGATCCATTTTGCTTGTGACAGCATCTTTCCGCAGTCGTGCTGCAACTGTTCCAAGGTAATCAAGAGAGGCCACTCTTAAAGCCATTTCTGTTGACTTGTTACTGAATTGATGAACCTAAACATGAAAACACAGCATTTTTCATTTAACAAAAAGCATTAATATCTAAAGTATGTTTGGTAGTAATTTAATAGACAAAACCCAAATCTATGGTATATTATTGGAAATTTAAACATGTTATCTTTTCCTGGGATATGGTCCCTTTTTAGTTTTGGGATTTGTACATTTTATTTGGGTAAATTTTTATTTTTACTAAATTAAACCTCCTTAAGAACACAGTCTATATTTTCAAATGAGGCTGAACAGTTTGTTGTTTTTTAAAATAAAGATGTATGACTAAGAATTTCTTAGACTGGAATTCTGTACATATGCAAAATTATCTTGGTTGCAGAAGAGTATTTGTATATGTCCTTGTTTAAAGAAAGCTCTCAGAAGTAATATAAAACTGGTATCGAACAAACGCATGTGTAGTTGAAAAATTATTTCCCCCCCATTTCCTCAACTGCTTTATGATAGATTAAAAAGTGCCATATTCTTAAAATACAATTCTTTTTTTTTTAAAGTGGTAAAGCGAACTTCATTATAATCAAGATTCTTTTAATTTTGTAAGTATTTTTTAAAATTAATTTTAATAAACAGTTACAGAGATTTTGGATTTCCATTCATTCACTGCCACACTTTTCTCCCTGCCCACCCCTCCCCACCAGTTCGTTCCCCTCTCTGAAAAGAAAAAAAAAATTCCTTCATTGGTATACAATTCACCCACTCCCCACCCCGAGTACACTTCTCTATGCAACCTTAATTCTGGATTCCTGTGCTAACCATAATACTCAATCATATATCGCCTCTGATCTGTTCTTCCCTCATCTGTTTCAATACAGTATACATAATTTATCCAGTTTTTTCTCAGTCTTACCCCAACCCTGATGTAGACCCATTCTACAACAGTGGCACCATGCAGTATTTGTCCCTTTGTGACTGAGATATTTCACTCAGCATAATGTCCTCCAGGGTCACCCATTTCGAATAATATTGCATGAGTTCCTTGTTTTTCAATTAAAATACATTCTTAAAGAATACTTTAACATTTCACGCTTTATAATGAATTACAAAAATAATATAATTCAGTAACAGATTTAACGCCAACATAATTCCAATGTGAAAAAAAAAAGTTTAAGCCCTGTTATTTTAGTGTATGTTATGAAATGATATTGCCAAAAATCACAACATTTAAGTTTTCTACATGGTTCTTAAGCACATGCATAAAGAGAGACACAATGTCTGTATTTCCTTCCACATTTTTAAAGGGTTTCCCAATCAGTGAATCAGATTACATCCTTATTATTTGATTTTCTAGTAACCTAATAATGCTAAAATGCTCTAGTCTTACCAAGAGTCTTCCTAACAAACTAAGGAGCAGTTCAGCAGCTGGCCACTCAGGCTTATTGACTGTTGAGAGAAGGTCTTGAACAAAATTTTCAAACAGTGGCCTGTAATCTTCTTCACCTTGCTTACTACCACATCTGTTCAAAGATAAATAATAAAAAAGCTGTGAAATCATGTGAAATTTTATTACTAAGCTTTCTTTCTTCAATATCTAGTAACAATAAGCTCCATGAAATATAGTTTAAAATCAATTTCCCAATTGTCATTTCCCCCTTCATTTCAGGGACCTAATACTAAAATTACTTATATAGTTAATTCATGGCTATTATTTTTCCACCTCAACAAGATTAGCAAAAATATTTTTGAAGACCAAATTACTCTGCACAACAAGTTTACCTACTCAAATTGTTGTTGTAAGGTGCCGGTGATTTGAGTATGATGAATAGTGACCGTGTGAGCAACAGTTGTGAATCATGTCCTATCCTGTGCCATCCTCACAATTTCTGATTGAGCCCACTACAGCAGTCACTGTACCAAACCTTCGGGTGGAGGGTCTTCTCTCTTTCACCAACCCTCTATCTTCCTAAACATGATGTCCCTCTCCCAAGAATAGCCTCTCTTAGCAACATGCTGAAAATACATGAGATGAAGCTTTATCATCCTTGCCTCCAAGGAGCACCCTGGCTGCATTTTCTCTAGGACATTTATGTGCTCTTTTGGCAGGCCATAGGATATGCAGCACTGTTCTCCACCACCACAGTTCAAAAACATCAATTCTTCTGCTGTCATCCTTATTCACTGTCCAGATTTCAGATGCATAGAAGAGATTGAAAAAGACCATAGTCTGAATTAGGCACATTTTAGTACTCAAAGTGACATCACTGCTCCGCAGTAATTTGGAGAGCTTTCTTTCCCAGTACAATATATCTCCTGATTTCCTGAGTGCTGGTGCCAAGAGTAATGGTTGTGTATCTAAGTAAGATGACAACTTCAGTCTCTCCTCCATCTATCATGATGTTGCCTATCATTCCAGTGGTAAGAACTTTTGTTTTCCTGACACTGAGATGCAATCCATATTGAAGGCTGTATTCCTTGACCTACTGCAGGGTGCCCCAAGTCCTCCTAAGCAAGCAAGGTTGTGTTATCTGCATAAGGCAGGTTATTGATGAATCTTCCTCTGATCCGGATGCCATATTCCTCTTCCTAGAGTTCAGCTTCTCGAATTATTTGCTCAGCATACAGATTAAATAGGTATGGAGAGAGAATACAACCCTAATGTACTCCTTTCTAAATTAACTGCCTCATTTTAAAGATCAGATAACCAAGGTGCTAGGGAGACTGACTCAGGATTCAGGCAATGGCAGAACGTGTTCATTTTGGTGATGAATTAAAGAGAAATGAACTATTCTCTAATACTGCAGAACATATTATATTAATTTTACTTACTTTTTAAGGAAGATGGAGAGGAAATTCTGTGCTGTTCGCATGGCTGTTTCGTAAGAATTGGTAATGACAACATCCTGATCAACCTACAGTGAGGAAAAAAGAACAGTAAAACGAACAATTTAATTAGCTAGAATGTTATCAAGTATGAATCTAGGAAAACTGGGAGTTACTTGAGGATTTTTACTAACATTCTGTAGTTTGACATTGATCAAATATGCAATGAAGATACATTAATAACAACTATGATTGAATGGAAAGGTTGGATGAAGAATTAAGGGTTGGAAATTATGGCCTTGGTGATAGAAATGAGGCTTGAGAACACTTGATATAAGTTCGTATAGCCAATGACTTATTCACGGCAAACATTTTTTTCAATAAAACACAACGGCGATCATGAAATTCACAGGAATCAAACTGACTATATCCGTGGAAAGAGAAAGTAGAGAAATTCAATATCAACAGTGAAAACAAGGACAGCAAAGAACCTCATGGAAACAGAATGACTCAGTGGCTGATGTAGTAGGCTTAAGTACAACAGAAATTGTGTTGATTGTGCAGTACTAGGCAATACTTCACTATTCTATGTAAAGGACTGGTAAGCACAAGCTCTAGAGAGGTGACTCCACGGCACCTAATAACCAGTTAGCTCAAGTGTCTATCATGTAACTTCCCAAAGTAAGGATAAGCTTACACATTAAAAAGTTCAATGATCCCTTTTTACAGCAATATACTGTCATAAAAAATTTTATTTAAAAAGATATGACCCTAAGGGAGCTCTGGTGGCCTAGTGGCAAGACGCTGCACTGCAATCCCAGAGGCATGCAGTTCAAATACACCAGATGCTCTGCTGGAGAAGGAGGGGGCAATCTCCTCCTGTACCAGTCAGATCTGATTTGACGGTACATGTAAAAATAATAATAATAAAAAAAAAGTAGAGACATTAAAAAAAAAATATGACCCAGAGATAAAGAAATGGGTAGTTTTCTAAAAGTGGAGAAGAGGGAATAGACCGCAGCGCCACATGTGTTAGAGCATGCAGTTGAGAGGAAAGGAGAAGGGATAGGAACATAAGTGAAAGTAAAGACAGTTTTGTCAGAAAAGATATGTATGCAAGTGTGTGTGTGTGTGTGTGAGAGAGAGAGAGAGAGAGAGAGAGCTAGATACAAAACACATAAAATTGTTAAGTGCCATCGCTGTTACTCACAGCAGCTTATGAACAACAGATATGATCTCTGCTCTATCCCATGCCTCCTTGACCATCTCTGTCACACTCAAGCCCACTGTTAGGGTATGACATGAAGGATATCAACCATGAAGAAAGCAAAAGGCTATTATAAAGATAGCAGAGAAAAGAAAAGAACAAAATAGATGTCAGAAGAAACTCTGAAAATTGCCCTCGAATGTCAAGCAGTCCAGACAAAGGGAAGAATTGCTACAGAAAGAGAGATGAACAGAAGATTTCAAATGGCAGCGGAAGACAAAGGGAAGTATTATGAAGGGATGTGCAAAGAGGTGGAAAACAAAAAGGGAAGAACTCATTTGAAGAATTTGTCATTTCTCAAGCTGAAAAAACTGAAAAATAAAATCAAGCCTCAATTTGCAATACTGAAAAATGTCACAGGCAAAATCCTGAATGTTCCAGGATTCATCAAAAGAAGATGGAGGGAATATACTGAGTCACTGTATCTAAATAATTGGCAGAGAACCATTTTAGTAAGTAATGTATGCTCAAGAACTAATGGTGGTCAAAGAAGATATTTAAGCTGCATCAAAGGCATCAGGCAAAAAATAAGGCCTCAGGAACTGATGAGACACCAACTGACTAAATGTGTAACTGTGACTGATAGAAGAGTCTGAGGTGTACGTGATTTGTGATCACCTGTTAACCTAAAAGTAGGTGTTCTGAACCCAACCGGCCACTCTATATGGAGTTTTGTTTCCATTAAAATGATGGCAAACAAACACTACTGTGCTGTTCTACTCTCTAACAAATGGGGTAGCCATGAGTTAAGGGCAGACATGAAAACAGCAGTACAATGGCAGGTAGCTAACAACAACAAAGGAGACAGATGTGGTTAATAAGTGTAATAGCAATACTTGAACATGATTCAACTCAGAACAAGAAGAAATTTAGTAAAAATATTAAAAAGAAAATGCATGAGGGAAAGATTCCAAATTAAAATTTTATAAAATATTCTAAATTCCTTGAAGTCCAAATTCTAGAATTTCTTTAGTAGTTTATTAAGGAGGATAGTCATAGTTGTGGAAATCCAAAAGGCAAAGCAATAAAATGCATGAACACAGTTCATGATGTAATAATTCTACCTCTAAAGATACACTTAGATAAAGTCTTGCTTTTAGTTGAGGAAGTTATATGCTTAACTGAAGTACGTAAGAATGCAGTGTGATGATGAATATTCAAAACAGTATTGGTGAAAATTTTAGCTCTAACCATATCACCATGAAATCAGTTATGTAAATGAAAGAATTCTACATCAAATTCATGCAGATATAGAAGTAAATATACTCATTAGAGTTATTACTATTAAGAAGGAGATGGAAGATTAAAAACAAAACCACAAGACTGACAAAGTAAAAAAAAAAGGAGATCTCAACCTATTATGGTACTATTTACTTACCTTAATATTTAGTAATAGAAAGGGTTTTATACACACATACATGCATATTTATATCTATTACAGAACCAACTAAATAGAAAAATAAAATTATTCTCATTTCTCTTGACCTTCTATTGAAGAACTACAACACTTGGATAGGTAAAGCTACAAAACCAAAAGCAAATCATATTAAGGCATATCTCACTTTCTACATAGTAAGTATATATATTGCTCATGAATGAGTATGAAGTATTCACTCTCATATTACGTATTGCATTTGAGACTTACAAACTAACATGGGAAACATGTCAGATATTATCATTTCATATGGCAGTTGTGAAAATAAACTCAGAAACATTCAAGTAGTGTGTCTGCTAAAATTTAATCTAGTGTGCTCTTCCAAGGACTCTAAAGTTCAGACACGAACTCCTAATTAAGAACTTCAGTTATTTGTAAGACTTACACATAAAACAAGTGCTTCTTTCCATTATAGTAGAAAGATATAAATCTTTTATAAGATCCCTTACCTTTTTGTTTGAATCCTCTTCTGAATTAGAGTCCTTCTCTGATGATGGCAAGTGTACTACACACTGAATAAGTTGTAAAACCAATGCTGTAACCATCTGAATATACATAGGTTCTCCATCCATATCACTACTATTTAACCTGTAATGGAGGGGGGGAAAAAAGCAAAAACACAAACCCAGAGAGTATAAAGATAGTTTCATTTTACATGTGATGTATCATCTGGAAATTTTAGACATTTTCTTTACCAATAATTCTAGGTACTATTATTAGTGATGGTGTCTTCTATGCAATTATTTTAAATTAATTAGAAGACCTTGGTAAGTACTTTTACATACTCTGATAGTTAAAATAGTCAAAGGAAAATGCAGTGTTTAATACATCTCTACATTTTATATACACATTACCAACAAACAAAAAACAAACCCCAAAACAACTCCAAATTAAAAAAACCAAAGTAATCTCTCAAAATTATTTTCAAAATGTAAATAAAGGTTTTAAAATGTAACTGTGACACTGATGTGTCAAATGCGTTAATGGTTGGGTACCCATGGTGGACAGCATTGGGTGAAAGTCCCCGATTAAAACAAGCTTGGAAGCAGAAGCGGCATCCACTTCCATAATAGCTTGCCTCCAGATCCCTATGGACCTGGAGAGAGGATTAGAGACACACAAGTGCCGGGGACTCTCCTTCTTAGGGTTGCTATGAGTCGCCTGCGACTCGATGGCACTTAACAACACAAGTGTTTAGAGATTGCTGAGGCATCCTGAATAGTTACCTTTATTTATTTATATTTTTTGGGGTGGGTAAAATAGTAATGATAAACTTATTAGAAATGTTTATCCTTAAAGGGAGAGACTCCTTCCTTCAAAGGAGATATGGTGGGAAGGTCCCCTAATATTCACTTTTAAAACATGAAAATCTGTTGTACAGTCAGTAGTCCATCACCAGTGCCATAGTACATGGGCACCAGCACAGATTAAGAACAACAAAGCATTTGGTTATATATTTTAGACATCAACAATTCTTTTATATGCTGATAATTAAGGCATGAGCTTTAGGATAATTAATCCACGAGCTGCTCCCCAGGAGAAGAATGTGCAATCTGCTCCTGTGCAATTTAACTGCCTCTGAAAATCCTCTGGAAGGTCAGTTATGGGTTGGTTCTGACCCGATGGTACACAACAAGAGCAAAAAGAGTATTTCTTCAGGTTTAACAGACAACAGATATTTAGTTAGTTCAAAACATGATTAAATTTTAGAAAAGGCAGCTTTCAAATAATTAAAAATAATCTTATATAACAGCAGGTCACATAATCACATTATCATTTAGGATTATTATTATTATTTAGAATTATTATGTGATAATGTTGACCAAAACAGCTAATAATATGCCTTATGCATGCTGTAATTAATAATTTATTTAAATTCAATTTATGTCTCTTTTTTTATGTGTTACAGCAATGTTTCTTTTCTTTTACACAAGAGTATTTGATAGGCTTCTACTACCTAAGAGATCACGTCCAAGTTCCTATGTTTGAATTGCCTCTTATTCTTCCTGTAGACCCACAGTTCAAAAGGGGAGATGATACTTTCCCCATGGAACATGTGTCAGGGTCTATAGACAACTTTGGCTGTAGCAACTTGGAGGTGGAAAGGTTTCCATTGGCACGTACAAGGTACCAGGTCAAGGATATTGAGAAACATCTCACAATGTGCAGGCCCAAAATGTTGCTAGTACAGGGATTAAAAAAAACTGTCACAGAGCTTCACACTTTAGAATCATTGAAGTTCTAAATCTCTTAAATATACCATATTATTTCATACACTTGAGCTATTTTTCATGCTGTTCCAAACTGCTTCTATTTCAATTATTCACGAAAAAATGAATCAGAGAAAAAGAACAGGTCCACAACTGTTAGAAAAGAATGGAATTCTTCATTATACTTGGATCTCTGGGATATTTACCTGAAGTTTCTTAAACTCCTTTTGCTAGTTGGTAATCTTGCAAGTGAAGTAAAAATTTCTTCCAAAATTAACTGCCTATGTTTTTCATATCTTGAGAATACCTGTTTAATAATTATAAAATTTCAAATTTAGTTGATAAAAACATACACAAAAGTCTTAATACTATTCCATGTAGTTAGAAAAAAAAAGTATTATCTGCCATTTAAGAAGGAAAATGCTATTAAAACCTTCAGTAGTAATGGTTTGTTCAGTTCTTCTACTAATTATAACATTCATAGTAGCAAGAAGCTGCACTACAATCACAGTTACTCATTTCAAGGCCATCAGCCTCTCCACAGGAGAAGGATGGACAATCTCCTCCTGTGAGATTAACTGTCTCTGAAAACCCACTGGAGGGTCATGTGGGGTCGGATCCGACTCTAAGGCATACAACAACGATTTCAAAGAGTACTTTCATGCATGTGATAGTTCTTAGGTATGGAAAAGCAACAGGATCTGAACCATTGTAATTTTATTTTAAATCCTGAAGAATTGTTCATGGGATTAAAAAAAAAACCCAACAGAGTTGTCTGAAACTTGGTAAAATCAGAAATCCCCCAAAATTAATGCAACAGAAAAAAGAATCTCCAAGATTCCAAATCTAAGATACTTTGTAAGTGTAGCTAATTTGAGTATATAATTTTTTACTAGTCATTTTTGTTCCTGGGATATAAGTAACTCAGCTGAAGGGCTAGCAGTTTAAACCAACCCAACCCACAGGTACCTTGAAGACTGGTCTGGTGACCTGCTTTTCATAAGTTACAGTCTTGAAAATACAAAAGGAGTCTTTGTAAACTTTCACTCAAATCACAAGAAAAAGAAAAGAAAAACAAAAAAGAAAATCCTATGGAGAAATTCTACTCATCACACATTGGTTGTCATGTGCCAAAATTGACTTAACGGCATCTGAAAAGTATTTTACTTTGATGGTAACCTGAAAATAAGAACTGAGAAAAATGTACTTACTGCAGTCACTAGTTTAATGGCACACAACTGTAATTCACTGACATTCTCTACAAAAAATGGTGTTATTCCCATTGATGATACCTGTAAGTAGAAAGAAAAAAAAAAGAATAGTTAATAAACATCTTACATTGATTTAAGAAAAAAGTCTTTGTTAAATTTATGCACTTGTTGGGAAACACAGAGGCCTTTTCTTTTCCTTCACGTAATCAGCATCTACCCCCATTCTCTGTTCTTCACCATCTGGTACTTTAATGACAAATCAAGTACCTTACTTTCATGGCTGTTACTTCTCTGATTTCCACCATTCAGACTAATGAATGTCACAGGAATATGCCGTTAGGTGCTATCAAGTTGATTCCAAACCACAGCGACCCTATGTACAACACAGCTAAACCTGCTCTGATCCGGTACCATCCTCACAATTTCCCACCTCCACTGCTGCAGTCACTGAGCTTGTGCATCTTGTGGAAGGTCATAGTGTCCTTTGTGGACCCTCTATTTTCCAAGTATGATATCTGGCCCCACCCAACAAGAAGTTCAAAGTATATGTGGCAAAGTCTCACTGTTCTCGCGACTAAGGAGTACTGTGGCTATCTTTCTTTCAAGACAGAACTGTCTACTGTGAATGGTATACTCAATATTTTTCAAAAACACTGTATTTTAAATGCATCAATTGTTCTAAGTTTTCCTTATTCACAGTAGCTTTTACAAATGCATATGAAACAAATGAAAATGCCATGGTTGGGTTAGGAGGATCTGCGTCCCTTATATATACTTACATAGGAATATAATTGCTACCCTGGATAAAAAGATTCCTACGTATTGTAAAGGTAATTCACTTTTGAAGGAGTTTAGAATTTACATTATAGCTCCCGCTTTCTAATCAAAATGCCTCTATTTAAACTTTATTTGTTGTTTAATTTAGATAGACCATACTCTGAATTGAGCAAGTTATGTAAGAGTCCATACTCTGAACTGAGCAAGTTATTTAAGAGTCTTAGTATAATCAGGCCTTATACTCTTAATGTGGTCTAAAAAGATACAGAAATGCTTAAAAAAGTTTACCTGCAGAATTGTTGTGTCCGTAAGAAGTTGTATCTCTAGTAATTCTGATAAGCTGCTGACAATATCACAAACTTTGTTATAAAGCATTACTATTACTCTCTGCTTATGAGTAGAACATTTGGCCCGTTTTGCCTTTGAACTTAGTAAGCCTCCTAAAAGAAATAAATCAAAACAAGGAACTCTGAATCAATAGGAATAAATCCATTTTCTGTATTAAGAGAATATTTTTCCTTAGGATGCATATAAATACAACTTGATAAAGTTTATTATTCATTAAAAGAGAAAATGTAATTAAGATATTTATTCAGAACCAAACATTCTTAGAACAGATAATTTATGATATAATTCAGTGCCTACATATTTATGAATCTAACATACTATTCTGTCTTTACGGTTTTCCATTAAGGAGAATAAAGTTTAACTTGTAGTTATTAAACAAGAGACAATCAAATGTAGATTATTTATGTAATGGTTATCTTCTTTTCAAAGTACCTATTTCATTACTCATTGCTTGTCAAGAGTAAGAGGAGGTATAGTATATATCTTGACACAATCCATTTTGCATGTTAACTAGTATTTTTGGCTAGATTAAGCAGTGCTTCATTCTATTGTACACAGGCTGCTATGAGCAGGAAGTGACTCGGCCTGTAGGAAGTGACAAAAATGCACCCAGTAACACGCATTTTGGAAGGAATTGGGGGATTTAGCAAATTGAACCAAAAGTAAGTATTTCCCCTAAACAACAGGAATTACTTATTACGTTCTATATTCTAATTAATGGCAAAGCTCTCATTTACTACAATTAATGTAATGTAAGGATTCTGATGCCATTGTATGTCATTGTATTGTGACTCATCTAACATGAACAAATTATATAATTGATAATTTTGATACTAGTGTAAGTATAAAGGGGCAAACAAACCTCCATGAGGATCTAATCTGTAAACGGGGTCATACTGAGGATAAAGTGTATTCTGCAAATGAAATTTAGTGTACTGTATAACTCTTTCTATTACATCCTCAATATATACAGCTTTTGGCATGTTAGGAGATGTCATGATGTTGATAGTTGTAAGACAAGCATCTGCCGATCTTGTGACTCTCTCCATAATAAGATCTCTCCATAATCTTTCTTCTTCTTCTGTATCATTATTCTGTAAAACAGTATATTGTTTTAGTAATAAATAAACTAGAAATATTTACAAAAACAATAAAAAAATAAATGAACTGGAAATATTGAAAACTTTAAAAGAGAAATTATCTTTGACTTTTACTAGCTAAATTTTAACAGTCTTGATGCATATATTCTTTAAAAAATTGTACAGATACTAGTATTATGGTAAGCAAATTTTTGCTTCATATTTTCAAAGACAGAAATTACCATTTTCACCACTGGGTGACACGCCACTGACAAAATCATAGTTATTTTTATCATCTATGTATTTATAGAAATCTAGAATTTAGTTTAAGGTTGTAATTGTTTATAACCAACTTTATCATTCCTAAATCAGCTTACCTACTTTTCAAAACTATTTATTTCAAGCTGTGACTAAAAAGTGGTGATTATACAGATTATCAAAATCATTATTTGTTTTCTAAGAAGGTAATTCAACAACTGACAAATTAGTACATTTAAATTTACAAATCAACAACTTGACATTACATTCTGAAATGAAAACTCTACTGTATCTTAAGCAAGTGTCAATTTGTATTAAAGAAACTCAGACACTGGTAAAGTCTGAGTTGGCAAATAAAAGCACGTGTAAAATAAAATACGTGTAAAGCAGAGAACAGTTTTCTAATTAGCAATGCCTAAAATCTGATTGTCTTTTTCCTAATTTTAGTTTCTAGTTAGTCCAGTGTTTACATGCTTTAATGGTTAAGATAAAGTAGCATGTATTTGATATTAAAAGTGACATTTATAAGAATCAATTAAGGAGGCTCATGAATCATATCAAATGCAAAGTTTTCAGGAATGGAAATAATTTCATTGCCAGACTCTAGATGTCTGATGTTTATAGCATTTTCCCCCCTCAAAGTATTTTAAGTAAAACTTGCAAACTAAATATGGAGTAGACTGGTACCTGAGGTTTCTCAAGACATTTTTTTTGTTCCTATAACTCGAAAATTCATTAAAAAGCAGGGCATTGGAAAACAGAGACAGTCTGTAAAGTTACTACCTGGGACTATCACCAATCAGTGTGTTATATTCTGGTGAGGCTTGTTGCTATGATGCTGGAAGCTATGCTTCCAAAAGTTAAATACCAATAAAGTCACCACAGTGGAGAGGTTTCAGTAATCTCCATACTAAGACAGACTAGGAAAAAAAGGTCTGGTGATCTACTCCCAAAAATGAGACAATGAAGACCAAACAAAACAGAATAACCAGGAAGTGTTTTGTCCTGTTGTACACAATACTGCTATGAGTCAGAGAAGGCTTGATGGTACTTAACAATCACCTCCACCAAGTGATTATTCTTCAAGGTCTTTTATTTTGCATGGATAACTTAGCAATCCTGTGACTTCTGCAAAAGGAACATTGTGTATGATTTCTCTAATGAGGTCAAATAAAATGCAGTACATAGATTATTGTCTAATGTCACTCTATGGCAGAAAGAGAGAAAGAAAGAAGGTTTACGCTCATAAAAATTTACAGATGTGCAAAACTAATGGAGGTTTGTCAGGAGTTGCTTATAAAGTTTCCAAGGCTGTAACCTTTAGGGAAACAAATGGTAACCTCTTTCTTCCATGGAGTAGTTGGTAGATTTGAACCTTCTAGTCAGTAGCTGAGCAATTAACAATACTACTACCAAGGCTTCTTACCTGTGTTAGTGTGTATGTGTGTGTGTGTGTGTGTAAGAGAGAGAATATTTTCTCTCTGTGTGTGCTTTTTGCTTTTCGGAAATGTTCTAAAATAAACATATTACTTCTGCAATCAGGTTTTTAAAAAGAGAATTCTTAATTAAACATTTCTTCAAATTTTTATCTCACACTGAATACTTTTAAGCACTAATCTTGCCTTCAATAATAAGTAAAAAAAAATTATAGTGCTAATAGAGCAACACAAATTCACAATATTTATAGAGAATGCTACAATGACATCATTGCAGGTCCCAGAACTTAAATTTAAAAAAAAACATTGTAGTCATATGGCTATTATTTTGATCAAATAGTAAAATGTTGTAACAGTTGTGTTTAACATTTACTGAAAAGTTAAAATAGTCTAACTTCTTCCAGTCTTCTAAGATGTCTTTTTTGAAACGTCTCAATATTTGTATTGGTTTACATACAATCATTCATATACATTGTAATTCATTCTTGTATATACACTGTGTTTTATACCTTTTATTTACATTGTTTCAATCACATACATGGCATTTGATATAATTTCTATTGATGTATGCCTATGATTCCACCCACTGAATTACTTCAAGTCTCTACTGCACTGTTCCTATTCCTTCACCCCTTTATCTGTCCACCAACCTCTTCTATTCTAGAGATTTCCTGTCTTCTCCTTTTTCTACTACCTTTTCCTCTTGCTTAGTTATCATTATATGTTTACACTAATGGTCTTTATGCAGTGTTTGTCCTTACGCAACTGAGTTATTTCACTCAGCATAATATTCTCTAGACTCTCCCATGTATTTTATGAAATTGTTGTTCCTTAGTGCTTCACATTATTCCACTGTGTGCGTGTACCACAATTTCTCAACCCATTTGTATGCTGATGGGCATTTGGGCTGTTTCCATTGTCTTACTATATGTGAATAATGCTGCTATGAACATAGGTGTACGTATCTCCATTAGTGTCTCAATTCTGATTTTCTTGGGAATATTTTCTTAGTAGTGGCATAGCTGGGTTATGGGGGATTTCTACAATCAGCTTTTTGAAGAAATGCCAAAATGCTTCCAGAATGTATCATTTTTACAATCCTATCAGCAGTGAATGAGGACTCCAATCTCTCCACATTCTCTCCAATATTTATTGCCTGCTGTCCTGTTAAACTTTGTTACTGCTACTAGGCGGAGATAGTCTCTCGTTATTGTTTTGATTTGGACATTTCTGATTACCAATGATTTGGAACATTCTGAACATGTGTCTGCTGACCATCCAAATTTCTTCTTTGTGAGGAATCTTTTTCATGTCTTTGCTCATTTTGTGACTGAGTTATCATTTTCTTCCTTGAAGAGGCCCTCCAGTATTCTGGCAAACTTTCATTATGAGACCCTTGTGCTAAAATATCGTTGCCAAATGTTTACTCCTAGAATGTAGGTTTTCTTTTCCCTCTATTGGAAAAAAGTTTTTGATGTACACAAGGACTTCATTTTTTTCTGGTCCCATTCGTCAATTTTTTCTTTCCTGTATTTCCCAGCCTGTTTATACCAAAGGCTACCACTTCTAAATTCGGATTCATTTTCTCTCTTATGGTCCTTATGGTTTTTTGGCTTTTACCCATAGGATTCTGATCCACCCGAGTTGATTCAGTGAAGAGGTCGTTGTTTCCCCATCTGATAGGTTTTTAAGCTCTCTCTCTAGGTGCCATTAAGTTAGGACCTACTCATAGCTGACAGTACGGGGTGTGTGTGTGGGGTGGGTTGGGTTTCAGAAGCTGTAAACTGCACAGAAGGACTGCACGCACATCTCTTTCTGGGGGCAGCCAGTAGATGTGAACTGTCCACCTTTGGGTTGGCAGTGCATCTTCTTACTCATTAGGTCACCAGAGCTCCCTACAAACACTTAATGCAGTTTTAAAAAACCCTTTTGAATAAGTGATAAAAATGGCATAGAAGGATTAATGTTTTAGGATAAATAAGGAAATCAGTATAAGGCTTTTAAACACTAAGTTTTCAAGAGAATGTCAGAAAATGAATTGCTACTTGAATGAAATAAATGTCACTAGAAATTGGTGATGAAAAGGTCAAGTTAATGAAATGTAGAATTTCCAAATAAAGTTTTTAATAGAAAAAAAAATTTAATGAAAGAATTGTATCTGAGTAGTAAAAATGGTAAAATGGACAATACTGATCCTAAACTTACATGATTTAATAAAGTGGAAAGCTTTGATCCATCTTGAATATTCTTCTCCAAGATATTTAGGACTTTCACAGTTTTGTCAGTGGAAAGCTAAAATGGCAACAAATTATTTTATTAATCACCAGTACTATGTTAACGGAAAAGGAATGTAATTATTTAAAATACTGTTCTTTATTTATGTCTTCTACTTCTCATTTCTTATGAAGGACACTGTCATTAAAAATACTAGTCCATTTGAAGGATCTGTCAGGAAAATCCCGTTATTCATAAATTCTTGACTGGTTACTTCCCCTTCTGGACTCCTAGCATGTAGCTTGGCCACTCAGACAGAAAGGTCAATAAAAGTTACTCATGTCCTGCTTGATTATTCATGCTTGAATACAGACATCAACTGTCTCAAATTACGATTTAGACTCCTTTCACAATAGTCTGAAACTACTACTAAGACTTTTGACAAACTTCTCTCCTTTGAAAATACTCAATAAATTGGCTTCATGAATATTCACTTCATGTTATTAAAGAACTTATGACATCTTTAAGACTGGCATTAGTGTTCCAGAAAACTGATGCTATTATCACAATGTATAAAAGAAATCATTATTTTCCTAAATACATATAGGATTATGAATATGAGTAACACATTAGTTCTTTACAGACCACCATGTGGCTTTAATAATCAAGTTTACTGTACATTTACTACTATAAGGTATATATGTAATATATGAAAAGTAAATGATTTAATTTTAACTTTGTGAAAGTATCTTCCAGCCTCTACCTTAAGATTGTGAAGTAGAAGAGAACAAAATGGATTGTTTAGAATAAATTTCACAGGTAACTGTTTACTATCCATTCAAGTAGTATACTCCTGAAGAACAAATCATTATCTCCTCTTTACAGACCAAGGCAGTCAAGACTCAGTAAATAATTCTACATGATAGGTATCCTCATTGTAAGGAGGGGAAAGGATATCTGTCATAAAGTTATTTTTGTTTAACAATCATATAGTTATTTAAAGGTAGAAAATAGCCAATAAAGATTTTAAGAAGTCTTCCCCTGGATACTAATGCTAGTGTTTTAATTTATCGTCAATGACAAAAAATGCTACTATCTTACTAGAGCAAAGGACTACTTTTAAGGAGAAGGAAGCTCGCAAAAAAGACAACATACAAAAGCTTTCATAATGACCAGAGCAATGAGGTTATGCATTAAATAAAAAGCTATAACATTTTACATCGATGTAATAATTTACATATGCTGAAGACTTTATATGTGCTGAAATTCAATGTTTACTCTTTTCTACCGCTAAATAACAACAGCAGAAAGAAAATAAAGAGTATCTCTGCATTTAAATAATCTAAATGTTTGAGAAAAAGGTAAAGAAACATACCACAACAACAAAACAAAAACCAAATAGTCAACAAAACAAAAAACCCCCAAAAACCTAAAGTGTGAGAAAACCTAAAAAGAGAAGGAATTCACTTAAGATTCTCAGAAGATTAACCACAAATTCTGTAATTTCCTCTGACAAACAGAAACTCATTTCAAACATTAGACATTAAATAAATTTGTAAATTTTACTTTAGTGAGATACCTTATCCATTATACCCATTGCTTTAATTTTAGCGGATTCACTGCCGAGGTCATTAAGTTGTTGTTTTCCTAAGAGCAGCTCCTGCGGAATTTCATCATCATCACCTGAAAAACCAAATGCAACCAATCCAAAAAAAGGTACAATTTAGAAAAAGAAATCACAACAGCTCAAAATGGTTAAAATTAACTTTTAATAAAATTGGTGGACACAAACAGGTATGAACAAACAACAATGAAAGAGGCCTCTGCAAACCTCAATTAAATCCTAACTGAAAGAGGACAGACTGGACATTAGAGTTCTGACTGTGATGGGGAGATGCAATAAATATCTTGTCTTTAGATATACTTCTGACCCTTCTCAACCATGCTCTCTGCCCCAGGAGGCTGACCTGTGTGGACTACATCAACAGTGTCCCATGCCCTCTGGCTTCTGTTTGGGTTCAGCCAGTGGGGTTCCCTGTCAGAAGATCAAAGAGAAGGAGAGTAAGGGCAGGGTATTTATATCCCTGACTCCTTCCTGGAAAGGCCTCCTCAAGTTGGCTCTCTAACCAAAAGGTTTCTGTTTCTCTTAAGGTCACCAACTTTATCATCCTGTCTCTTACCAAGTTCTGGTGGCTTCCTTTTCTTTTACCCTAGTTCCTTTGGATGGAGGGTGGGTTATAGTTCAATAGCTATTAGTCCTGGTTTCTGGCACTATTCTGCCCTCATATTTGTAACTGATTTTAAAAAAACAAAACCAAACCACATAAAAGCCCTCTTCAAATGAACCAAACTTAAGAATATCATCTATCTTGTTGTTGGGACCCTAAATGACATGGAGAACAAATTCTCAGCTCACAATTGGAAATTTTTTAGAAATGAGGACACTGATACTGAGTAATTAGGAAAAGAATTAATAATACCTAGACAAGTAATTATTACAGAACATATACTTTCTAAAGTACTGCTGAAAAGATGGACTAATCACATGAGAATTAGTGTAAGAAATCTGACTTCTATATATAAAATTAGGTGCTCAGTATTCGTACAAAGCTAAAGGTGGCATAAGGTTGTTAAGGGCACCTCTAAATATTATAAGCATTTGTTTTAAAAGTAGCACTTTTATATTTACACCTAATCATTATGTATCATTGTAAAAGTGTACAGGAATATAACATTAATCCTCTAATTACTCGATTTTATTTTCTGTGCATATTGGATTTTTTTTTTAATTTTTTCCTCTCAACCAATATGCATATTGGATTTTTGAACTGTTAAATGGAAGGGCTAGAGACTTATTTATTTTTATATCTTGAGTATTTTCTAAACTAATAGCAAACTGTAAGCATCCAATAAATAATAGCCACAAAGTAAACGAGTGAAGACTCTGCACTTTTGCTCATATTGTTGTTGGGTGCCATCAACTCAGAACTGACTCATCACTGACCCTTCAGCAGGTTTTCAGAGGCAGTAAATTGCATGAGAGAAGACTGTCCATCCTTCTTCAAATCACATGCCTTGGGACTGCAGTACAGTTTCTTCCCACCAGAGATTGCTTTGCTCATAGCACCACCCACCTTATTTAAGGAATCCTCAAGCCTCCCATGCACAAAACATCTCCTTGTAACTCTAACCTACTATGAAAGTCTCGCTCGCTCTCAGAACTCTTAAAAGAGAAATTGTCAATATATTTGATAAATTTTTTTATTTAAAGCTTTAGTTTTTGGATAGCATGGACTAGTTTGGACCTTATGACTAGATTTTACATTTCTTTAGAGCACAGACCCACTAAATCCTTCAGAATAATTGGCAGAAATCTAGACACACAATAGGGATAAATAAATATATTTAAAATTGATTTTACCAAATGCAGTAAAATCCATATCTTCCAAATTATCCAAAATATTCTCTATTGAGGTTGTGAATCTTTTAAAAGTGGAAGAATCCATCATTTCTGCAACACAGAAAAAAAATATTACATCCTCATTTCAAGTGGACTAAAGTTGAAGACTATGAATAAAGAGTAAGTGAAATAAAAAGTTACCTTCAGGTGTTAATTTTGGTTCATAGGCTTTCCTCTTCTTCTGTTTTTCTTTTTTCTTCATTTTTCTAGCGACTAAAACGAACACAAAGAGATTGCAATGCAGAATGACAATTTAAGAGTACTTCCACGTCAATGTCTAGTTTCTTGCTGAACAGTAATTAAATGTTTAGACAATAATTAGTCAATTCTAACTTGATTAAAATTTGGAGTTGTTAATTCATAAAAATTATAAATTCTCTGAAATGAAAGCCCTTACATTTAAGTCTGTTTATATAAGACATTCACGCATACTGATGAATTACCCTCACTAAGGCTGGGAGGAGGAGAATAATCTTCCATGTCAGAATCCGAGGGACTTCGATTTCGGTAACGACCACCACCTGAACTCCTCCTTCCTTCATGAGAGTGGCCGCTTCTCCTATGATCCCCAGAGCTTCTTCTGTCACGTTCTTCATATTCCCAAGCTTTATCATCATCTTTTTTATGTCGTTTCCTAGAGGCTAGAAGCAAATCCCCATGACAAACAATTTACCTCACTTAAAGACTGTTAAAACTTGTACTTTACAAATGAACCACATGGGATAGGGAGGGAAACAAAAGCCCTTTTTCTGTGGGTCTAGTAACTTCCAAGTCATTCTACCCGTAAGATTTAATTATGGTATCAAAAAGGTATTACTAATTTTAGCATGGTCTATCTGGATTTGAAGATTTTACATGAATTCTGCTAATAAATATAGATAGGAGACTTCTGAGCATTAAACCACAATGCACATTTCACTAAGAATACTCAATGAGTCAGTCAAAGTAATATTTAACCTTCAAGATAAAAAAGCTTGTGGAGGGAAAATAGCAACAACTGAAGTATTTGGGTTACTAGGAGAATAAAGACTTGGTTCTAATTTTTGAGGAAAGTATTATGAAATGTGAGAAGCCACTATATTATTAAATACCAGTTAATTTAAATTTGTAACTTAGCTGTAAATTCAGATAACCTAACATCCTAAGCCCCCAGAGACAGAATAAGCTCATAAATATTTATTTGTTGAATTCCATTTTCCAACATGAAGCCCATCATCATGAACGGATATTAACTCATAGCAATCCTAGGCTTGCTTAGATCTAAGACAAAAGTCTTTTAAGCTTAACTGCATCACACAAGTGTTTGTGTGTGTGTGTGTGTATATATATATATACACACACACACATATATATTACCTTCTGTCCTTCCCCCATCCTTCCAGAGGTCTAAGCATTTTGCTATAATCACCAGTACTGATAGAAGTCTCCAGGCAGGCCTGGTAAACAGATTTCATCTGACAGATCAACTCTGATCAATTGGTAATAGCTGCCTAGAGCATTATGTTGAGAAAAATTCTTAGGACTGATTACAGATGACTGCGGTAAGAGCACAAATGACAAATATTTACCATTGCTGCTCTCAAGCATAACATCACAAAGTTAAAACCCAGGTAGTGGACTATATATGTCTCATCTTGGATTCATATTCTGGTTGTGAAGTAACCACTCATTTCTTGATTACAATGAGACCATTTCTAGTTTTCTTATCTAACAGTTATTCCCCTGCATCTTTGTGACTGGCCTCTATTCTGAATTCTTAACTATGTTAATACATAAATGTTTTAGACAAAATTCTTGCTTGGGTTCTCCACCATCCTTAGATGTAAAGAAGCCACTTGAACCATGTACCTCATCTCTGCTTGTGCCAGTGCTTTTCCACGTTGATAATACATGTTCACAGCTTGGCTGGTCTTACTCTTTCTTTACATGCTGCCCTAATAAACAGTTTAGTCGGGTTTCTGGTGCTGGGGACCTTTTGTCCAATCTATAGAACACATCGCACGAAGAGGTAACTTTGTTTTCTTTTTTTTGAATAGTCAGTGTATATAAATGGATTTATAAAAAAGAGTAAATATAAATTTGTATGTAAATCTACAATTATTTCCTTCATAAGTAGGCATAAATTTGGTTTTGAAGTATGTGAGGAAAAGTGCAGATTTCCCCATTAGATACGGCACCCCCAGTAAATTCCATTAAGGAAAGGTTGCGCAGTATACTAGTAAACACGTTATTGTTGTCATTAGTTATTACTAAGCCAATTCAGAATCACGGCAACCAGTGTGTGCAAAGCAGAACTTCTCCACTGGGTTTTCAAGACTGAAACCTTGAAGATCACCAGGATTTTCTTCTAAGGAACCTCTGAATGGGTGAGAATGGCCAGCCCTTCAGCTAGTAGAGTCTAGCATAAATGATTAAAAACGTAACATCTTTTTTTTTTTTTTTTTTAAAAAAAACTTGCCTTCTTGCTGAAAAGTTGATGGTTTTAACCTACCAAGAGGTGCTTCAGAAGACAGGCCTGAGGATTCTGCTTCCAAAAGGCCACCAACCCCAAGCCCCTATGGAGCCCATTTCAACTCTAAGGGAGTACCACGAGCTGGAATCACCTTACTAGTTTTAAGTTTTTATATACATATGACAGAGAAAAAAGGCATTTATATATTAAAAAAGTACTACTCTTAATAAAATGTCTTTTTAATATGCATTTGAATTTGTCTACCAAATATGAAGGTTGACAATTAGCAAGAAAATCTGTTCAGAAAGTAGTATATTGACTTAAAGCATGACCCTTTTGTATTAAATTTTCAAAGAAAATAATTTCCAGTATTCAAATCTATGAGCAGAAAAAGTTATGAGATGTCAGAAATTACACATAAATATGCTGTCTTAGTGGAAATTCTTTATAAAGACCTTGGGGATTTTCATTTTCAGTCATTGAATTTTATGTAATTTAAAACCAAACAACCAACCAACCAACCAACCAAAAATAAGGTTAGCAACTTTTAAATTATTTCTATGACACAGTGTGTGCCACAGTAAAAATACCAGTATCCCAACTCTTGTTCTTTCCGTGTTTCCCTCATCACCTGGAAAGAAGACGAAGAAGAGGGCTGTTGTTTCTAGGTGCTATCAAGTTGACTCACAATGACCCCAGGAACAATGGATCTGAACCTTGTCGTATCCTGTGCCAACCTCATTCTCTCTGGTATACATGAGCCCCTTGTTACAATAAACATGTGAGCCTACCATGCTGATGGGCTTTCTCTTTTACACTGACCCTCCACCTTTCTAAGAATGATGTTCTTTTCTAAGAAAGAGTTCCTTCTTAGTAATATGCCCAAAGAGGAGAGATCGAGTCAAGTATTTAAAACATGACTTGGGTGTTTCTCCATACTCTTCTGTCTGGTGGCATTCTATTTGTGCCATAGCTGTCTAAATCATTTCAATGTTACCCTTTAATCCTAAATCTATCCTTCAACAAAGGATAACTGTTCTCTATAATCTGAACAAGGTAATTATTTTCTTTTAATTTTTTTAAATTTTTATTATTTTTGTGTGAGTGTAGCGTCAAATCAGATCTGACTGGTACAGGAGGAGATTCCTCCAGCAGAGCATCTGGTGGATTCGAACCGTGCGCCTCTGGGATTGTAGCTGCAGCTCCTTTCCACTAGGCCACTAGAGCTCCCCCTGAACAAGGTAATTCTTAAGCTTTGTATTTTAAGAATCCAAGTTGATTCAACTGCTGTGAAACTAGGTTTCAAAAAAAAAATCTGTGTTTCAAAAACATAATGTTGTCAATTATGTACTCTTAATACTTTCATATTATACAAATTTCTCTACACTGTATTTGCTGCAGTATAATGATATAACACTATGCTACAACAAACATTATAACTGATTGTTTCTGTCAATTACGCATTTGACTTCTTTCATCACTCAAGAGGGCTGCCTTTTCTAGAATTATGTGTACAGAAATAAACCAGGAAAAAGAAGAAGCAGCTCTGAGATCTCCTTAAAAACCCTGGGAAGTTTCCCCTTTTCCTAGCAGGAACCAATGCTCAGATTCTTTTTCATTTCCCTCATTTCTGTGGAAGTAGCAGGAGGGAGTAGTAGTCAGCCTATTTGGGCATAGATATAAAGGAATACACAGTTTTAAGATGTATTCCGTTAGACAACAGTACTATAGTACTTAGAGACTTCAATACAGCCCTTTGAAGAAAAGATAGAACTACCAAAAAGAATCTCAACAAAGATACTCAACATGTATTTGAGTATTCCAGTTAGGTGAGAGAGTATCTCATTCATAACAGAGGGGGGAGAGGAAAGAATCCAAACAAAAAAACAATGGTCATAATACTGATGAACATTAGTCACGTGTGGCTCTGCCCTCCACCTCACTGTTGGTGGGTGGCTGATTATGCTCTCCTCTCCACTTTACTGTGATGAAGCTTCATCATTTTTGTCAACTGAGCAATACACACAGCTACTATCAATCAACTGGATGTGACATGTGATTTGAAATCAAACTGCAATTAAAGGATACTTTCTTTTTAGCTATTCCTTCTAAAAAAGTAGATGATGCATTAGGCAAAAGGATGTAGAAAAAGAGGCATGCACATTGAGGGGCCAACAAATGTCCTTTCTCTTCTTCCATTCCAGAGCAAATCATGTCCCGAATAACTAAAATGGTTGGTTGTCTTTAAAAAAAGCATTATTTTAACCATTTTAATATATCGTGTGTAAATACATCTCATGATAATGAAACACAAATGATAACAATTATACAATTAGTTAAGTGTCAAATTAATTTTACTGTATATTTTATTTCAATTTTAAACTCTGTTCAGATTTGTATCCATAGTCTACTACTCACAGCTTGAAGGTACAACTTTAAAAAGATTAAATAAACATCAATTAAAACTTCAGAGGAGAGAAGGTGAAGCGTTTCCATCAACAATATACATTTTAAAATGATATAGCATGCATCTGTCCTTCCTGCCCTTGCTTGTCACACCTCAATCTATGGACTCTAGGTGGAAAAGGTAGAACACACTGGTGGTCTTCCCACTTCTTTTGGTCATAATGACTAAGTCAGTTGGCACACAAGTGAAGATCTCCCATAGTCTGTTTTCCACTGAATGCCGTTTAAGTCAAACAAGCTTGCTGACCCCTCTTGGCTAGGCTCAATTCTCTTGCTCCAGAAGAAGGAAGATAGGGATAAAAGAGAAGAACTTTTTCAGTGGACCAGTAGGAAGACAGGCGAGGTATAGCAAGTCTAGTGCAAAGACAGGTGATCACAGTGTTGTAGAGAGGTAGCTGTGTAGTGAAGAAGCCAGCTCTGGAAAACAGTGAAACAAGGGAGGAATTCCAGGACACAGCTGGGCAAAAAGGAGAAGCCAGGTGCAAACCACACAGATAATCTGCAATGTGGCTAATCTAGTAATAATTTAGTGATAGGATGGTTTAAATATTTCTTCACCTGGCTATCTCCTACGTGTCCTTCAAGACTCAACTCAAGTGTCACCTCTTCCAGTAAGCCTTCCCTAAATCCCAGTACAATTTTGATGACAATTTAATGTGCTCCCATAGCACCCTGGATTTACTGTTACCACTGTACATTTCAAAATGCATGACAATTGTTTTAGATATAATTTTCTTCAAAGAGACGGAAGGTTCTTTGAAGACAGGGGCCAGATTTTATTTTTATTCTTAGTACCTAGAACATAGTGGGAGCTCAATAAATGTTTGCTAAATGCATAAGACATATAACCTATGTTATCTTATTTAAATTTTTCTTGGTGCCAACTGAGCTCATTTTTAAAGCACAAAGAATAAAAATCGCTGTATCATATTATTAGAACTAAGGTCACTATACTTTTGCTAACCCCAAAATTATGAATGAAACACACATCAATTTCTTTTAAAATTCTAAAATAGTAGTAAAACTATGTGATACTTACATTCAAAAGCTTCATCACTATCATTATCTTCATCTGAACTGATTTCAGCATACTTTGGCTTCTCATTAACTGTACTACGCTTGCGTTTGTTCATTTTTACACGTTCACAAAGGGGCATGGTTGATTCAATTTCTGCCAGGAGTTCAGGGGGTAATTCTTTTAACACTGACTGATCTATACTACCTATTAACAGAAAGAAAAAGAAATTAAATCTGACACTAAGAAAAAAAATGTTAAAAAAATTAACAGAATGAAATAAAAATTTTAATATTTATACACATTTGAATTTTAATAAAACATGTTTACATTTACAACTCTAACAGTCCTAGTGTCAAATAGAAAAAACAAAACAAAACACCCCAAAAACCCACCAAAACCAGTTTCTATACAGATAGTGCTTGGCTGAAAAATCACTGGTTTGAACCCACCAGTCACTCTTCGGAAGACAAGACCTAGTGGCTTGCTCCTGTGAAGACTTACACCTTAGAACACTATGTGCAATTCTACTCCACCTTATGGGGTCACTAATAAGTCCAATCAGCTAGACATCATGCAACAAAAATAATTTAAAAACTTTTTGAACAAAATGGCACTTTTTCCACAACAAGTAAAGAGAATTGGAACACCAATTTTTTGATCTAATACTTTCATTTGTTTATACTGACTAAAATCTTTCTGGATAAATCAGTGGATCCACTGGTACAAACAAGTGGATTTATGGTAAAGGTGTGTATCATACTCGTGGCAGCGTCCTCACTTTGTTAGAGGTCACTTACTGCCTCCTCCCCTTCCTTCTTAATTTGTTAATTGTATACTGTGGCTGGAATAAGAATGGCATCTGCTGTTGCCTATCATCATTTGAATAACATGGTAATCCCTTTCAAATTGTGGATAATTTCCTCAAACAGACACATCAATATACAAATTTATTTAAAGATAACAGAAAAACAAAGATGAAATATTTTAAAATATATTGAAAATGGAGTCCTTAGCTGGTGAAAATAGTTAACACAGATGACTACTAAAAGTCTGTAGGTTTGAATCCAATCAGAGTTACACTGGAAGAAAGGCCTGGCAATTACATCCAAATCTTAGTCACTGAAAACCTTAGAGAACGCAGTTCTACAATTACACAGGGTCACTACGAACCAGACTCAATTAACCAGTGAAAGGCTGGATTGGTTATGCTGAAAACAGCTCAAATATTTTACAAAACAAATTCATATTTTCTCATGAAAAGTAAAGACAGATGAATATGTATCAACATAATACATTAAGAACTATTTGAGTTATACTTCCTAATTCTATACACACACAGATTATTTAACATCTTTTAAATAATTTAAAAATAGAGTAAAAGATGCAATGAGCTATCTGTTTAGAATAATTTGTCCTTGAATAACAACAAAAATGACAATTTTAACTTAAACAAATTTTTGAGTGGAAGTATAAAATGGTGTCTTACATGCTAAAATTTTTGTAATTAAGAGTAAAGAGTATCTTACTAGTTTATAGCAAGGAATATTAGTGATTTAAAATTAACATTATCACAGTCAAATGATAGTAGTGTTCATCAAAAAGCTGAAGACAAAGCAATAAAAATTAATGATTCAGATATATTTCCAAGTCTGATACTGAGTCAGTATTTTAACAGCTACCAAGCAGAACAAAGGTAAAGGAGAAATTAAACAAATGAATATGTGTAGAACTTCTTTGGCTCTTAATAAAAACAAGGTATCTGGTGGCCTAGTGGCAAGATGCTGCACTGCAATCCCAGAAGTACACAGTTTGAATCCACCAGATGCTCTGCTGGAGGAGGAGGGGAAGAAATCTCCTCCTGTACTAGTTAGGTCCGATTTGACAGTACACATACACACACACAATAATTAACAAGCAAAACAAAAACCAAAATAAAAACAAGGTAACTGAGATGGTAAATAGTTAATTGGTGGGAACATGAAAGATGCACATAAAATTTTTATTTGTACACATAATTTTCTGAATATGATGGCCATCCATTCTAGCTACTAAGGCATTTAATATGCTTTCTGTGTGTACTGTGGCTTAGTGGGCAAACAACTGCGCTGGCAATCCAAAGTCAAGTGCTCGAATCTACCATCTGTTCCATGGCAGAAAGATGAATAAATTATTCCTGTGTGATTTACAGTCTGTAAAAACCCACTATAGAATAGTGATGAACTGGTTCTGTTTATCAATTCTGAGTCTGGTAACTAATCTCAAAAGCATCCTAGAAATAGTCAGTGTAACTTTCTTACTCAGAAAAAACATCAACATGCCATTTTCAGTGACTCTCTAAAGCAAATTTAAGTAATTCATCTTATGAAGTGTCAGCAATTAAAAATTTTGTTTAATATGTTGTTGTTATGTAAAGTCAAATCAGCTAAAGACCTGATGAACATCTGTCCCGAATCTTGTTCTATCCTGAGCCAATCATATCTAGATATAAAAAAGTAAAATATCACATAGTTCTACTACTGCTATAGTAGAGGGTTAATATAAAACCAAACTGTTATTTTACTCTAATAACAGATACAGACCCAAATATATATATGTATGTATGTGTATATATATATGGAGAGAGAGAGAGAGAGAGAGCGCGTCAAAATCTAAGATTTTTTATGAAAAATTCTACTTTTCAGTATAATTGCAGCCATATTAATACACATGTATATACAGAAACATACATATGCACACACAAGTGCCATTTTAATGAGCTGATATCTTTACTAACATGACCATCTCAAATGTATATTCAAAGCCCCCTGCAATCAAATGGACTCTAACTCATAGTTACTCATAGTGACCCTATTCAACTGAGAAGAGTTGCCCCATAGGGTTTCCAAGGATGCAAATGTTTACAAAATTCTACTGCCACATCTTTCTCACACAGTGAAATAGGCAGGTTCAAACTGCCAACTTCCCATTTAGCAACCCTGTACTTTAACTGCAGAATCATCAGGACCCTTAATGTATGTATCTATGTTAAAAAAGTACAGTTAGAAACACAGGTGGGGTACGTGTGTGCACGAATGAACATACACACACACACACACACACACACACACACACACACACACACACACAGACTGACTGATTTCCGGGTAACAAAGGTCATGGGGAAAAATACTTCTAGAACAAAGAAATTACTATTATAGAAGTGAAACTCATTCCCTGATGTTTTCTGTACTTATATATCATTGAGTCTGAACTAACCCATAGCTGACCTTCCAGTGTGCACAGGAGAAGACTGCCCCATCTTTTTCTTGTGGAGCAGCTGCTGGATTCAAACTGTGTACCTTTAAGGCTGGCAGCACAGCTCCTAACCAATAGGCCACTAGAGCTCTATGTTATTTAAGCACTTGGAAAAGGTAAGAATTTAGAAATTGGGGCAAGTTTAGAAATTGAGGCAATTGACAGAATAGGGAAGAGGAAGAGGATACAGAACAAGGGAATAAGAAGGTACCACTTTCCATTGAACTCTTCTAAAACTATATAATCATACATATTTGTATAAAACCATACAAATTTGTCACTCCCAAAATTTCAATGAAGTTTTAGAAAAAAAAAATTATTCTCTAAAAAACCTAAATATAGTTCTAGCCCCAACATTCTGTAAATTCTAATATAAAGAAGTAATTAAGATTAAGATATATGCAAGTTAATTAATCAATCAATATTAAACCTTTAATTTTTTTGTAGGGCTGATTGCCATTAATTAAAAATCTGAAAGCTTTGAAAATAGAAAAAAAAAAAAAGAATGCTTCAAAAGGTAATTTTAAAAAGACAAAACCAGCAAACGGTGAAAAAGTGCCCAACTGACAACAGTAGATAATAAAAACAGATTAGTTATTGTAATTTATCTGAGTTGTGAAGAGTGACACTGTACTTTTAAAATCTTTGATAAGCTATAACAGTAGTTAACAAAATGAAGCAAAATATTAAACATTATACTCATAATTCCCAACACGAAATTTTTTCATGCAAATATTCTCTATCTGCTATATGCAATGAAATGAATTTAAATTTTAAATATCCCAAATAGACTAGTATCTACTGTATTAGCCAGTGGAATTTTAGAATTTTATATTGTACTTGGATGAAAATCTAAGATTAAGTAAATACTAAATTCTACGGCCTTCAAAATGCTATCTCAATCTATTTATTTGACATGGTTAAATGGATACTGTCACACAGCTTTATCTAAAATTTATTTTATATAATGTATTTAATCTATAACAGCATCATGTATAGTGAGGAATATAAAATTATCTTTTCTAACACAACCTGTCTTTTTTCCCCCCCAGCACATCTTTTTGTCCTTGTGGAAAACATCTTACTCAAGTAACTAGAGAATTTACAAAAATAGCCACTATATTCCATAAAAGACAACAACCACCAAAAAACCACTCTAAAGTAGGCATTAATACCTACTTAAGAGGTAAATATTCTCTGTAATGTTTTCACAGAAAGGGCATCACCAGACAGGTGGAATTTTAATCATCTTCTCCATAAAAACCAAATAGCAAAATAATTTTTATTTATATTTATGAACTATACAATTATCATGAACTAAGAAATAGCATTATAAGAAACATTTACGAAATAAAACTCTTCAAAGAATTTGTAGTACTCTTGTGTACCACATAGCATTACCTAGACATTGGAACCAAGTCAAGATAATTACCTCACTGCAGGATGCATAGTATCTCTGTACTCAAATAGAGTGCTGTTAAAACATTTATTCTAATACACTGTCCAACAACATTACTTTGAGAAACATCTGTAAGTAATTTTTGTGTAACCAAACAACAGTAGAAAACATAGTAGTTCAAAACAGAATGAGAGAAAAAGAACTTTTAAACTAAATTCCTATAAACAATTCACTGTTGTTTTATATAAATATTGCATTTCAACATAGTACTAATAATTGTTAAAAATTTCCATTGTTTTTATTCTAAATGATCTTAAAATGAAAAACTGATGAATAAAAATCAGAAGTACTCTTACCTTTATTTGACTTTGATGGTTTATTCTTGACAGGCTTAAGGGAACTTCTTGACTTATCCTCTCTATCTTTAATAAGTTTCTGAACATCATCCAAGGATAGTTTTTGTAGGACAACTACAGGCTTGGCTCCTTTATTAAGGTCTTCAACTAATCCCATTTTTTCCATTTTGTCTTTATGCTCTCCTTTCATTTCCATTTTTTTTGTCTCCTGAGTAACATTACCATCTTTATCCCTCTTGATTTTTGGAATGACAAAATTTTTTAATGCACCAGACCTGCCCCCCAACAAGTAACTTGGAAATTCAGCTTTATTGTCAGGGTGTGCTTTATTACTGTCAACTTTACTCTTATTACCCTCTGTCCTTTTGTCATCTTTACTATTTGGTGACTTAAAGCCAGGTTTATCAGATCTCGATTTATTAGAATCTTGTTTAACACGAGGACTGTCAGGTCTTGATTTCTGTTCCCCTGAAGATGGTTTTTCCCTTGAATCCCCTGATTCATGCCTGTGTTTTCTGTCAAGTCTCTCAGTTTTTGAACTATCAGATTTACTGCCATGTTCATTTCTACTAGAGGACCTCAATGTTTCTGGTCTTCGGACTCTAGACTGATCCCCTCGATGTCGCTCTGATTCACCTCTGTCATCTGATTTTTGCTTACTATCATGGTCACGTCTCAGTGACTCAGAAACAGCGCGGCCATCAGGTCTCTGCTTTAAGGCTTCAGCACGTTCTGATTTTAACCGAGGAGAATCAGATTTAATATCCTGTTTATGTTTCGACGTTTCAGGTTTTTTCTCTGCTGATGACTTTGCAGAATCCCTCCTGTTTTCGTGCCTATGTTTTGGCGTTTCAGGGCGGCCTTCATTCTTTTGCTTTGGAGTTTCAGGCCGGATCTCAGCTTTCTGCTTTGGAGTCTCAGGTCGTCCATCACTTTTCTGTTTTGGGGTTTCAGGACGTGCATCACTCTTCTGCTTTGGGGTTTCAGGCCGGCTTTCCCCCTTTTGTTTTGGGGTTTCAGGTCTTGACTTTGTTGTTTCTGATTTGCCATTATTTTGTTTGCTATCATTTGGTTTTGGGTCAGAAAGTCTATTTTCACTCTGCTTCGGCTCAGCTGCAGTGTTCTCACTGTGTTTAGACTCGGTGGTTCTGCTCTCATTTGGTTTAGGTTCTTCTGTTTGTGTCTCAATTTTAGCTTCTACCTTATCTTCACTTGGTTTTGTCTCCATCAGTTTGTTTTCATTTGGTTTAGAGTCTGTCAATTTACTTTCATTTTGTTTTATTTCACTCTTTGAAAGTTCAGGATCAGACTTTTTTTTAGGCGTGTCAGGATGATTTTCTGGTGTAGATTTGAGACTTCCCACAATGTCTTCTTGAAGAACAGACACGGGTGCATCACTGCATTGTTTGATTTCTTCAGGCTTTTTTATGGTGTCGGAGTCCTGAGTTAGAGAAGCCTGAGAGTCCACTCTTCCTGCCTGATGAAGATCAATGCTAACCATTAATGCCGGCCTTGACCCATTTCCCGTAGAACCTGTCTCCTGAGAAGCTGGTCTATTACCTCCTGCAGCACCCCCAGCCTCCTGTGGGTAAGAATCTTGTTTTCTTTTTTTCAAAGGCTTATCTGAAATTTAAAACATAAATATTCAATATCAGTAATACATATACTTTTATCTTTTTAAAAATGTATGGACTTTTGACCTTTTTTTAAAGGCACAATGTTTTTTTAAGTGAGGTAAATACAAACTTAAATATGAGTGCAGTATAGTGGGCATTAAGAACAACAGTTTTAAACCAATGTTTGAGAAATATATATGTTTGCTGGATCCCAATTACTATATATACACACCATAAAAGAATTTAATAGCATACTTGCTGAATCTATAGATAAGGTTAAGAATAGAAAATAGATATTGATATATCAAATACAAACATATCGTGATATATATTATAAATAAATCAGATCCTCTAAGAGTAAAACAGTCAATTATAAACCATATATTCTCATTTAGGACTATAATATGTTAACAAAAACGACAAAGAATCCTAAATTTGCCAATATACCAAAGATAGCTATGGAAAAAGAAGGAAATGAGAAGTCATAACAGTGGAGCAAAGGTAAATGAGGAGTGTGTGTAGGAAGAAATTTACCAACTTTTCATTAACCTTTGAACCAGGATGTAATATCATCAAGAAGCAAATTTAAAATAAGAGCACAATATAAAATCCATCATAAATTATATAAAAGGTTTTAGATAAATTCTGTTATATAATTTCTGATGAAAATAAATGCTCTGTTCTTCAACACATTGATCTATACAATAGTCTCAGAAAGAGTGAATTTACAGTACTTTGAAATTTTAACTACACATACATACACATAATAGTCTAAACAAAACATTAAAGTCTTCTGAAAGGATCATGTACTTCTTGAGTATGATTAAACTTTTGATTCAAGAGGCTGCTAGGCCATTTTCTAGAAAATGGCTCTTCAGTTAGTTCCAGAGAATAATTACATCATAGCACCTTAAGTCTTGTTTGCTTGAATTACTAGGCTTGTTTCCAAGTCACGTCTACTTATTTTAATAAGAGATGTAATAATCATTAACATGATATATTATCTTTTAAGCAAAATAATGCAAGCTTTACCACAGAAAACATCCTCCTTAAAAAGAGTTCCTATTGTTAGGGAAACAAGAATTTGTTTTTAATGATAATGTTTCTTTTACAAAACAATATGCTACTGTTTTGTTCTCAAGGTGAGAAGTGTATTATTCAAGCTTAAAATCCCATTAAAATGTTATTAAAATCCATACCACATATTAGCTGCTTATTTTTCATGGAAAGTAAGTCATTTTGCTTCTTTAGCTACCTAGAAGTTAAATTTATCATCAAACACATTCTGTCTGCAAAACAATACGGTAGTGGCAGTAGAAGCAGCACATGTCAAAGTGCTAGTAGTATGGATTCTCCGACATTCACATTAGACCACTGCCAGTTAAAACTAGGCTGACAGTTACATATGAAACTGCCTAAGAACTTATATAAAGCTTTCTGCATCAATATTCAGGAAAATACATTAAGATTATACAAGTTTATGGAATCTTCCCTCCCATGATTTATCATACAAAATAATTTTTATATTAAAAACATCTTGCCTTAGAGTAAAACAAGATGCTTAATTAATGTAGGCTTACTCCTTTACAACCGGAATTAATAATTAAGATAGTGTAAGAGGTCAATATTTTCAGTGAAAAATATTTTGTCAAAGTCATTGCAAAATGATAAATGTAGCATATTTAGATAATATATAGATCTCAGGCTTCTGAAGAAATAAGTACTCGCTCTTTTATTATTATAAGTGATGTCTTTCAGAAAAACATTAATATACTTTAGAAATCGGATTTTAAAAGGATTACAAAAGTCTGAAGTTTAAAGATTAGTCTCATTCCAATTTACCTTTTATAATTAAAATGGAAATTCAGCAAATAATGAAATGTTAAAAAGTGTCACTCTAAACTATGGATGGTATAGTTTTTTTTTTAAAAAAAAAATCTATGGATGCACTTACACTTAAGTAACATTAAGATTTTGCAAGTTTTCCTCCTATATAAAAAATTCTGCTAAAAACAGTATTTTAATTCTAACTATGGAAAAGTACTTTTATGCTTTTCCTCAAAACCTGGACAAATTTCATCACAGCTGTGGAGAATCTAAAATAGGTTAAGAGTAGGTTCTGATCTACTTAGTTTCATTCTATTTTACCATGATCTTACTTGAATAAATTGGCTCTGAACATATGAAGTCACTTTTGTACAACCAATTTTGTTATTTGTCTTCACTGCAATATACAATTTTACATAATGATGAAGAGTAACTTCAAAGCCTAGTACACAGACTGCCTTTTAAGCTTTCTTTAGCACAGTTGTTAGGTGCTGCTGAATACAGTGGAACTCACAGGGACCTCCTGAACAACAGACCTGAACCCTGCCCTAACCTGTGCCATCCTCACAATGTCTAACATACTTGAGTCCACTGCTGGAGTCCCTGTGTCAATTCTTCTTGTTGAGGTTGCTCTTCTCTTTTGCCAACACTCCACCTTTCCAAGCATGATGTCTCTCTACAAGGAATATCTACATGCCCAACGTATATGAGACAAAACTCTTGCATTAAGAACTATGAAATTACAGAATGGAGAGATATTCCTGAAGAAAATACATATAAAAGGCTATTACAGTTTTAACTTTCTTGATGCTGATATTTTGAAAACAAAAACTGAAATCATTAAGACAACAAACTGATAACACTTAAATCTACAAATGATAATTAGAAAAACTTATTCTGAAGAAAAAGGCACAATAATTACTATACCGAGAAACCAATTAGGTTTCTATGAAGCATCTTACCCTTAAACCACAGTACAGGATAATTGTACAAATGTCCAAAATAATCAGTCTCTTATTCCATATGACAGTATACAATAATTTACTTCTTACAACGTTTCAGTGCAAAAACATCAAAACACCATTCTACTTGCTAACATGGAAAGTTAATCCTGGGAAAAACGAACATAAGGAATTCCTGTTTTGACTAAAGTAAGGATTTTCAGCATACAAAGATAATAATGTTTATGATACATCATGCAAAGCAAAGATGAGTAGTCTTATAATCTTATTTCATATGACTAAAAATTTGAGCAAAAATGTCTTTTGTAATTATCATAATAAAATATTGTACAGAGTTACCTTACTGGTGATAAATCCTAGACTGCTTAAAGGAAGAGAAAGCAGGTCAAAGAGATGTAAATATGTACCAGACAGCAGTGTTTTGTTTTTTAAATGTTTAACAGCATGAACTGAATTCTACCACATCCAGGTATAAGAATTCTTCCGTTTGTCAAGTTCTACAATAATGAAACAATCATGTCTGCTGAAATTTTGATCTTGTTTAGAGGGTACAGTTTAGTTATGTGTGTGTTTTTGTATAACTTTTTGGTTTACTGAGTGGAAGACTTTTGTCACAGCAACCAAAGATATTGGCAATTAGGAATATATTGCCCCCCCCCAAAAAAAGGAATATATTGCCCAAAGAGCTGATTTATGTTTAGATAACTGAGTCTGCCTCTACACAGAGCTTTTGGTAACAACAAATTTTCTTGTTTGTTCCTTATCACCAATACAACAGGCCTAGAAAAAGCATTCAATGACAAATCTTGGAATATACTGCATAACTATTTTACAACTTAGTCTTAAAAAGTAAAAACAGAACTAGTGTTCATTTACTTCAAAGTATTTAATCATTAAAGGCTAACTGCAAATTCACCACTTCAAAGAATTCCACTTTAATTTACTACTTTACTAATATCCATGTAACACCATATAAATCAATAATCTTCTCCAAATATCTAGGCAACAGTTTTACATAAAAAAATCCTATCCCATTACTCAATGCAGAAAATGAGTGAGAAGGTTCAATCACTGTTACATGATACTTAAATGGCAAAGATTTTAAAATTAATCTATGAAATAAAAAGAAAATGGCTTTCAGAAAACAAGCTAGAAACAACAAAAAAAAGTGGTCTGTAAAATTAGCACACGCAATAAGGAGACATATACATACGAAATAATTTAAATCTAAGTAAAAATAAACAAGCCTTAATGAACACTATTTCCTACTTCAATTCATATAGAGTCAGACAGCAACAATATTTTCATGAAGATTCTAAGCCAACTTCATTTATTTACCTTTTAAAATCTCTGTCACAATCGCATTATCACAGATTACAGGAAATTGTTTATAGATAATTGAAAGGAATGTATTACAAGTTTATAAAAGAAGAATATATTGTATTTGTGGATTTTTGTCTTATTCACCCAAAGAAAAGTTAGCATTGTACAGTAACTTTGTTAAGAAACAATTAGATCTATTTTCCTTACTACTCTTTACTTTTATTCAATATCTGACAGCAAAATATTTTGGTTTAAACAACTATGAGTTCAGAAAAAAGAAAACCCACAACACACCATTTCCTCTGTTCTTGTTCTTTCCAACAACTATAATATCAATTAAAAATCTTTATAAAAGAACATAATTTTTAAGAACACAGATTAAAGCATCATGTAAAAATTCTGTTCCCAAAGCAATTGATATTTTTCACAATTTCATGTTTCTGTAAAACCACCTATCACAGTGTTCAAGAATTTTGTGTAGAATATAATCAAGAGAAGCTGAGTAATGTGGTCCTCTTTATTTGATATACATGTACTTTTTATAAGAACATATGTCCTGATCCTCACACTTTAAATCAAAGAATAAACGTTTTATCCTTAGCATCAAAGGTTTACTACCAAAATAAAACAAAAAAAATCAGTAACAAATAAAGTACCCTAGAAAATGAAGACTTCAAGGAATGTATTTTTACCTATTATGATTTCTGTACTTTACAAATATTATACCACAGCAATTACTAAACCATCTTTTGTTTTAATGATGTTAAAAAAAGGCATCATGACAGATATGAGATACAGTGAGTATGTCTCTTCATATTAGCACATAAATATGGTTATCTGGTGATCTTGTCACATAATAAAGAACACTATATTTAGGAAAGATAGGTTATTCAACATAAACTATGAAAACTGTAAAGAAATTTGAATCTTTAAACATAAAATCAAATTATCAGGCATATTTTGGTTTGAAATTATACTGCTAATCACTGATTCTTACTAGTCTAAAAATTTTCAAACAATTATATAATACCCGAAATAGTCAAGAAGTTACTAAGGAACCTACTTTTATTTCATTTAAAAACATGGGAAAACTCACACAATGTCTTGAAATTCTACCCAATACACTAGAGGTGGACAAAAGTGAAACCTTAATTGTAATCACTATCAATAGCTGATTAATTCTGAAAAGCTTGATTCTTTTAAGGTTATATGCTTGCTTATAAGTCGACTGAAAATATTAATTACATAAGTAGATACAAACTGTTCTTAAATATATGGCTTACCCAAGTTTTTCACAAACTTTCATTAAAAGAGCAATAAAAAAAAAAAATCAGGGAGCTCTGGTGGCCCAATGGCAAGACGCTGCACTGCAATCCCAGAGATACGTGGTTCAAATCCACCAGATGCTCTGCTGGAGAAGGAGGGGGCAATCTCCTCCTGTACCAGTCAGATCTGATTTGACGGTACACGTAAAAATAATACAATTTAAAAAAAAATTGTCCTGTATGACTTTACCTTTGTTTTGGCAGAAAAAAATGTTGAAAATGTAAAAATATGTTAACATAATTTATGGAAAACATAATTATACTAAGAAATGTGCCCAAATGATGAGTTAGTAACAATGAGAATTTTTTACCTTTATCTTGAACTTCTTTTGAAAAGCGTTCCCTTTCAATAGCTGATTCTCTCTCTATCCGTTCAATTTCAGCCAAAGCATCCAATTCCACTTCGTCATATATAGGTCCCTGCTGTGATACCTGTTGCTGCTGATTCTGTACCACAGAAGTCTGGGGTTGTTTTGTGGCAACTGAAGTGTTCTGTTGTAAAACAGGCACTTGATTTGCTGGAAGGAATGCTGTTTGTTCTTGCTGCGACAAACACTGAGCAGCATTTAGTGGGCGATTTACATCCTGTGGAGTAATGGGTGTTTTTGAAGTCTGTCCTGGGTACTGCACATTAAAAGGAATATCATTTTCTGAAACATTGCTATTTTCCATACCAGAAAGCATATCCTCTTGCTGGTCCATGTCTGAAGATTTTACCCGAGAAAGTCTTAATGTAAGTTTAGTGGAGTCTTTAGATGGAGAACTAATGATATCATACATTGCAGCTTTTTCACTCTGGTCTTTTTCATCTTTGCCCAATTTCATTTTCTTTTGTTTCTTTTGCTTTCTTTCTGGAGAATCTAGCAGTATGTCTGGTGGAACATCGCGAGGTGATGAACAAGGCAGAGGTTGAGATTGTAGGATTAAAGGTGGTCTTGATCCTAGAAAAACAAATCAAGAGTAAATAGATGCATTGGTGTGTTTAAAAATTTCTTTAACAACAACAACAAAAAGACAGAAACATTAAATGCCAATATAATAATGCTAGAAAGACCATTTTAAAATGATCTACTCAAACCTCTTATTTACAAAAGATGGAAAAACTTTAGATACTTGTTCTGCATAGTCTCTTGGTTTGCTGATGGATGACCCAGGGTGAATTCATGTATAATGAGTATTCTATCTTCCATGTAGAAACAAACAGTATTAATTTTGTGCCTACAAAGTATGAATATTTAGTTTTAAAGGACAAAAGTTGTGTATTATTCCTTAAGAAGCTGAAACACAATCATTTTGGCATTGGTAATCTCTATCAAATTAGGAAATGAATATATGTTGCTAGGAGAGGCTATTCCTTGGAGAGGAACATCAAGCTTGGAAAGATAGAGGGATGGCAAAGGAGAGGAAGACACTTAACCAGGTGGACTGACAGAGTACTGCAACAATCGGCTTGAGTGTGTCAGATTGTAAGGATGGAAGAGAACAGGAGAGGGTTCAGATCTGTTCTTCACAGGGTCACTATGAGTTGTACAACACCACCACCACCTCAAATAAGAAGATGCATTTGTCAAATTACACAAAAAACTACTCATTAATACAGTCTACACGCATTCGATAAATAATAAGAAAAGTAATAAAAGCCAGACTTAACTAGAGACTCTATTCAATAAAAAAACTGATCACAATAATTTTTAAAAATGTGGGAAAAAAATCTAGCTAATCTGATCAAATCTACTCCTCAGATGAGTGCTTTTCCCCTTTAACATATTTCAAAGCCAACAAATATTATAGAGGATTTTAGCTTTTGTTATGGAAACAAACCTCTTAAATCCAGTTAAGTATTAAATATGTCTAATTTTATATTTTTGAATTATTAAATAGCAAATAAATGACTAAAATGCCTGATATTCTCAATTTTAAATAAACACAGAGGAAGAATTATTTTTACATATTATGTGCTCTTATTTTTCCTCTTTCTACTTAGTATCACACACAAATACTCTTTTAGGGAGCTCTGGTTGCCTAGTGGTAAGATCTACGCTATCAACCTGAAGGCACAAGGTTCGAACCCACCAGCTGGTGGGCTGTTCCACAGGTAGTTGGGCAAGATGCTCCTGTGTGATTTAAAGCCTACAAAAACATTCTGGAGGGTCAGCCATGAATCCTGACACAACAGTACATCATAACAACAACAACAACAACAACATGGGATAAAGAGAAATGTAAAGTAATCTAAGGGGAAAATCCTAACAAGCTAGAAATGAAAAAGTTGATCTGCCTTAAAAAAGTATATTTCATTTAT
>NW_006399829.1:277060-279619 GCF_000299155.1 Elephantulus edwardii | reverse complement strand
ATATATTTCTTATTTTGGATTATTTAGAAAGTTTTAAAACTTACATGTCAGCCAAAAGAGATAGTGCTCTACAGAAAAAACCTTCCACCCTTAAGTTTCAACTCGTATCCAGTCTCCCTGTACCCTTGCCAGCATTTGCTGTTTGGTGTCTTACTGAAATGATCTTTAGCATTTCTTCATTTGTTTGTATGCCCAAGATGAATGTAGTCTGTTTAGGCAACATCAATGTCTATTGTTGTTATTATTGATTGCCTTTGAGTTGAGCATGACTCATAGCTATGAACAAAAGGTCTGAAGCCCCTCTACCAACTATCGACATTTATCAAAGTTCTTAGATTTTCTGGAGGCATGTTATTTAGAAAGTGGATGCCACTCCTGCTTCCAAATCAATGTGTATAGCGGTCGATTATGTTTTAAAAAACATATTTACAATGAATAAATCATAGCACTTATATCATTCTGACAGATCCATGTAAAGTCTGAATAGTTACTCCCCTTCACCTTTTCATATCTGTCTATTGGCTGTGTGTCTATAGTTACAGTAACACTTAGGATTATTGATAGTGTAGGATTATGCATGTAATAATATGGCAAATATCTTCAAAACAGTAAACCATAAAAAAAATTAAAACCCATCGTAAATTATATCCCTCTGATAAGTATAAATAACAGACTAACAGGAACACTTAAATATTACTTTATTAGATCAACAATTATATAAAGTATACAAAAGAACAAAACAGATCAAGTGAATATTTAATATTTCAAAATGAATTTACTATAATATACAAGTATATACTCTGAAGTAGTAATTTAAATGTATTTAAAATATATATATATACACACACACATATACACACATCTTTCTGGATAACACACCTACTAAATAAAGAGTGACAGATTCTATTAGAAGAGTTTACTACAAATGTCCATTTGAGGTCAATCAAAAGATTTTTTTGCTTGTTTTAGAATGAACAATGAGTGTTGTTATGTACCACTCACTGAGTAGGAACTAACTCATAGTTGATTCTCCAGTGAACTTTTCAGAGGCAGCAAATCACAGGGAGAAGACTGCCAATCTTTTTCTCATGAAAACAGCTGGTAGAAACGAAATGAATATTTCTGGATTATTTATTTTGTGTCACAGCTCATATAAGGTGCTCTGTATACTCTCAGTCACTTAGTTTTTACAACATTTTTAGTGAGTATTACTGAAAGGCTAAGAAATTTGTCCAAAGTTATATTAGCAAAACTTAATATTAAGTTTTGCAAGAGCTATATTAGCAAACTGGAAAAATTTCAGCTCTTACAGTGGTAAATTCTAAATTACAATAAACTCCAATAATATCTTTATTTTATATACTTTCAAACAAACTTTAAATTCTAATCCTCCATCCAAAGATCAAATTAGACATCATCCTACAAAATCAGTTGAAAAATAACCTCATGAATCCATTACTGACAATACTTTTGGTAAAGTATCTACCTAACCAACCTCATGAGTTATTTAAAATATCCACTTATTATTTAGATCAAGAACCTGTGTTTCTATTACTTCCTCTCTGGAAAAGTGAGTAATTTCTGCCCCTGACAAGAGCTGTGAGTTATGCACCAACTTAGAGGACTAAGCTATGAATGAATTACCCAGGAAGTCATTCTTTCTTATACAGGCTGAGTTACCTTTATCTCTAAAAACCCAGAGTAAATATAATTAGAATAACGCACAAGTGTTTTTTAGGGTTTTTTTTTTTGTGTGTGTGTGTGAAGACTCCTCTAAGAAAATGGTGGACTATACTGTGTGTGGAAAATGTATTCTAAGAGGCAGTCCAATCCATGTTTTGTTTTTGTGTACTGTAGAGTCAAAACTGACCCAAAGCTGACTTTCTGGTGGGTTTTCAGAGGCAGACAAATGCACAGGAAGAGATGGCTATAATCAGAACTTCTTGGGGACAGAGAACATATAAGACATCCAATAATGACTTAAAAGTGATTTTTTTTAAAAGTACAATAGTCTTGTCTAATAAATTATGATAATTAAAATGGCAACTTAAAGTATCTGATGGAAATAATTTGGACTTGAAATGAATAATTAGTAAATCTGTTATAGACAGGAAGGGCGCTCTGGTAGTATAGTTTGTAGGGAGTTGGACTAAGCCAAAGGTAGCACCTCTGTAGTGCTTCCAATCTATCAGTGGCTCTGAGGGAGAAAGACAGGCAATCTCTTCCTGTTTAATTTACAGACTGCCAAAACTTGGCGGTAGGGTCAGCTATGACTTAATTGTGATTTAACAGCAATGAGGTGAGCTTCAGTTATTACACAGAGAGGACTATGTGAGGTTGTTTTGAAATTTAAAGTTTAACAAAACTCATGTTCATGACTCACGCTATAATCAAGGATGCTTTAGGCAGAATGTTAAATGATCCAGGAGGTATCAAAAGAAGATGGAAGGAATATACTGAGTCATTGTATGGAAAGGAATTGGCAGATACAGAAGAATTTAATGAAATAACATTTGAGCAAGAGCCTATGGTGATGAAGGAAGAAGTTCAAGCTGATTT
>NW_006399829.1:274283-275690 GCF_000299155.1 Elephantulus edwardii | reverse complement strand
GGTAATTGGGATGGGTGTGTCAGAGGCAATGCGATTGGCACAGGATAGAGCAGGGTTTAGGGCTGTTGTACATAGGGTTGCTATGAGTCGCAAAGGACTCAATGGCACATAACAACAACAACAACAAGTACATGTTCCTGATAGAGTATCTTATTGTAAGCTTTTGTCAAGTCAGGCACAAAAAATGTCTCCATGCTCAACCGAATGAAATACAGCTCGAACTTTCATCCTAGAAATTTGCTGTGAATCAGACAGTTTCCAGAAGCAAATCTGGAGACTTTTACATTCTGGTCTTAGTCTTGAGATCTGAGTGATACCTATTCAGCACCACAGCAATATGCACACATCCACTGACAGATGGGCACTGCCTGCACATTAGGAATGACAGAAATTCTCAAGATGATAGTGGCAACCCCCACGCCCCCCAAAAAAACCAACCAACCAACCAAAACCCAAAAGATTATTAAAGATGGAACAGAGAATCATTAGCAGTGAGAACTTATAAGAGGAATATACAGTGAGAAAATAGAGGAAGAAATATTAAGACTCATATGGGATGATATCAAACCAAACAACATATGCTTGACTGAGAGAACAGGAGAGTAGACAAAGAACATGGAGAAAATTGAGGAAAAGATACTAGAAGAAACCTTTGCTGTTATTATGAAAAACAAAGAAACACACATTCTAGAAGCTCAGTGAACACCAGACAGACTAGACTCCAAATGAAAAACATTGAGACATAACATTGACAAACTCTTCCAAAATCAAAGACAAGGAAGGACAGAATACTAAAACCAGCATGAGAAAACCAAAGGTTAACCTACAAAGGAGAACCAATTAGATTAGCTCGGGCTTCTTAGCAGAAACCATGCAAAAAAGACGACAATGAGATGGTATATACAGAAGGCTGACGGGAAACAACTGACAGTCAAGAATCCTGGATCCAGCAAAGCTGTTGATGAAGGAGAAATGAGATCATTTTAAGACAAGCAGGAGTATAAAGATCATTTTAAGACAAGCAGGAGTATAAAGAATTTGTGGAAACAAGGCAAAACACAGGGAAGTCCTACACATAGATAGCAGAGGAAAACAGATGAATAAAATTAATCATGAACAATAGAAAAGGGGACACAGTAAAATGGTAGCGATAAAACGTTACGCTGTCACTCTCAACACGAAGGGCTTAAGCACAACTAAGAAAGAAAAGGCATTTGACTGTGTAGATCATAACAAACTATGGCTGACTCTGAGAAGAATGGGAAACCCAGAACACTTGATCGTTCTAATGTGAAACTTATACTTGGACCAGGAGGCAGTTGTCAGTCAGAACAGAGCAAGGGAACATGGCATGGTTCAAAATTGGGAAGGGTGTATGCCAGGGATGCATCCTGTCTCCATACCTTT
>NW_006399829.1:264252-265973 GCF_000299155.1 Elephantulus edwardii | reverse complement strand
AACAACAACAACAACATGAAAACACACTGGAAGGTCAGGTGTGGGTTGGTTCCGACTTGACAATACATAACAACAAGAAGTGTGGAATTGATGAATGAAAGGGTAATTTGATTCTAATTATTATGTTGTGAAGGGTCAGCAAAAGAGAAGATGACTCTCCAGAAGGAACTGACACAGTGACTGTAACAACAGGCTTGAGCATGTTAGAAATGGTGCCCTATTGGACAAAGTTGAGATCTGTTGTTCAAAGGTTGTAGTTAACATAAAGACACTTAACAAGAATAATCTTGGGTAAGATGTTACTGTGAAATAAGGCCAGGGCATATTCATAGTAATTTTTTCATTTAGCAGTTGAGCCTGATAACTAGCCATCTGTACTACGCAGGAACTCTATGTGGCGGTCTTACTGAAAAATGTCTAACTGTTAACATGATAGTCTATAGGATATAAGAATTTACTGTCATGAAGGGAAAAAAAGGTGTGAAATTGTTTAAGAACAATGAAACAAAAAATGATGTAAATACCAAATGCAATGTGTGATAAACTATACTAGATGCTGACTTGAGAACGGAGAGAAGACAACTGTGGATGATATGTATCCAGAAGGTAGATTATATAGTAGATAACTTCTGAATGGCTTTAAATATTTTGAGGGATGATTTTTTTTTTTATGGTTACATAGGAAAATGCTCTCTTCTTCAGATTAAGGGTAAAAGTCTCAAAAATTTTGTTAGTGAAAGAGCTATGCTGTTCGTTTCATTTTTTCCTGCATGCTTAAAGCTTTCTAAAGTTGAAAAAATGCTTTAAATATTACTTTTTTCATATTCTTTTTTTTAATTATTATTAAATGTTATTCGTTTTAATGAACATTTACAGAGATTTGGGGTTTTCATTCATTCATTGTTGCACTGTAACTTTTTTCATATTCTTAAGTTAATAATCCATATTTGCCTTTCTAGATTTTCCCCTCTGTCTCATTGATCCTTGTTTCTTGCCAGATTATATCTTCTTATTTATAAGAATTTTTCAAATATGTAAGGGGGTAGTAATATTTTAAGGTCCTCAAGAATCTCCAAGAAGTTAATCAATACTACTTTGAACTTAAATTTTATATACCTCATGTGATGATACTGAATACATATCCAATGGAGAAATGAATACTCCCTGGCACATGTTAATAATTTCTCTTTCCCCTCAGACCTGAGGGAGTACTGGTGGCTTAATGTAAAGGAGTTGGACTGCCAACTCAAAGACCTGCATTTTGAGCCCACCAATTTACTAATTTACTGTCTGTGAAAACCTGGTGGAGGGTTAATTATGAGTTTGTTCCAATTCAATGGTAGAAAACAACAATATACTAACACTGAGAGTATTGTTAAGGAGTTCTGCTGGCTCAGTGTGTAATGTGTTTGGCTGCCAACCAAAAGATTGGCAGTTTACACCCACCAGGTACTTGACATGGTTAAGACGGGACACTCTCTTGTAAAGATTTACAGCCCTGGAAACCCAATGATGATGAGCTGTTATGAGTCCGAATCAATTCAACAGCAGTGGGTGTTGGTTGTGTTGTTGGGGTTTTTTTAGTACTTTATCAAATTTACAATTTTTCATATTGAACATACTTTGTAAATAAAAATAAATTCCTTCCTTAGCTAAATGCTATTATAAGAAGAAAGCTCAATTTTTAAAAAGTTTCACAACAATATACATATAATCTATTA
>NW_006399829.1:258388-264152 GCF_000299155.1 Elephantulus edwardii | reverse complement strand
GGGAGGGTGGAGGGACAGTGCAGGAGAGGAAGGCCCTCTATGAGGTGGATTGATTCAGTGACTGGGATAATTGGGATGGGAGTGTCAGAGACAGTGGGATTGTCACAGGACAGAGTGGAGTTTAGGGCTGTTGTACATAGGGTCCCTATGAGTCGCAAGCGACTCAACGGCACAAAACAACAACAAGAAAGAAAAAGTATCAAAAATAACAAAAGAAATCAAAAAGTGTCCATCAATATGTTGCCTGCAAAAACATATGAAAGAAATGAGGTGAAATATAAACCAAGAACTGAAGGCTGGGAAAAAATATAACAAGAAAACAGCCTGCAAAAGAAAGCTGGAGTGGCAATACTAATGTCTGAAAAAACAGACTTCAGGGTGAAAACCACCTTAAGAGATAAGTAAGGCTCAACAGATCTCAATGGAGGACATTCAAATGGCCAGTAGACATATGGGGAAATGTTGAAAATCACTGGTAATCACAGAAATACAAATCAACACAACAATGAGGTACCATCTCATTGCAACAATAGTAGTAAAGTTTAAGAAAAAAGCAAATAAATTATGGAGAGGATGAGGAGAAATTAGAAACTTTCATGCAGTATGGAAGGCAGTATGTCATTTCCTCAAAAAGCTGAACACAGAAATCCCGAATGACCCAATAATTCCACTGCTAGGAATATATCCCAAGAAAATCAGAACTGAGACATGAACGCACATATGTACACTTATGTTCATAGTAGTGTTATTTACAATAGCAAGAAAACAGAAACAGCTCAAATGCCCATCAATAAACGAATGGACTGAGAAATTATGGTACATTCACATGATGCAAACCAAAGAGCGAAGACAGTATAATACTATATAATTTGGGAGAGACTAGAGAGGATTTTGCTGAGTGAAATATCTCAGTCACCTAAGAATTAATACTACATAAGGACATTATTATGATATTAGAAGGATAACTGAAAAAGACATGTACAAATCTTCAATAGGGAAAGGGAAGCAGAGATGGGAGGGTATACAAAGGGGAAGATGGAAAAATCACCGTGAAGGAGTGTGACGGATTGTGCAATATTCAATAGAGACTTGAAAAGACAGGGTGACAATAGGCATAAAACAATGGTAATTAATATTATAAAATATTATACATGCGGGAGAAGGATGGGCAATCTCCTCCTGTGCAATTAACTGCCTCTGAAAACTGCTGGAGGGTCAGCTATGGGTTGGTTTTGACTTGACTGTACACAACAACATACATATAAATGATTGCATTAAACACAAGGTATGTGAATGGGGGGAGGGAATCTACTTATCAAAAATAAAGGGAAGCAGTTTAAACCTTCCAGGTGTTCTGTGGGAGACAGGGCAGTCTGTTTCTGTAACAATTTTCAGACTTAGAAATCCTATGGAACAATTCTATTATGCCTGATAAGGTACATGAATGTGAGCCAGTGGTTTGGGTTGGGTTTTCAAATAGCTGATCAATAATTCCAAATGTTTCAGAGAAGTTATTAAAGCTGTGCACAACACTGGATTTATCAATAAGAATGAAAATGGATATATTCTATAAACTGTGGAAGACTATAGGTGCCAGGGATTTAAGAAAATGGGACATGAATGAATAGGGACAAATTTAAGCCCATGATACAGAACTGCTTACAAATAAGTTTTCTTTACTTACTTTTTCTTTTATAAGTAAAAAATTACAGAGTAACTTTCAGGAGCTGACTTAAGAAGTCAGAGCTCTTTACTCAATATGAAATATTGAAAAGAAACTTCAGTGACACTAATACCTTTAGGAGTTCCATCACTTCCAGCAGGGGAGCAGACTGGTTGTGGCGACCTTAAAGGAAACGACGTTGCATTCCTCATTGTTGAAGAATCTCCATCCTAAGAATAGAGCATAACATTTATGTGCTGAATGAAAGGACAGGCTCTACAGAAATCTTTAAGAGAACCAAAAGAGACATAAATTACATAAATTTCAATAGCATAATTCTTCTGCACTTTTCTGTTTTCTTCTTGGAATATTTTAGGAGAACTGAAATTGTATCCAAAAGAATCAACAGCCTAAGCATGGCAATGAATAAGAAAATTGGTGTTACTAATATGCTCCATTTTTTTTCTACAAAAGGAGCTGAGAACACCCTTGAAGGCTGTAAATGCTTTGAGCGCAGAATCCACTTTCATGTTGGCTATGCTAAAGGCTATGATAATTTTAATTTCTTTTATAGAGCTACATGTAGCTTAGATGAAAATTAGAACAGATTTCTAGTATGTGAAACAATTTAATTACAACAAAGCAACATCTAATTTTTTAGGGGGAGGAATTTTTAACAAATCTTAAAAGGAAAAAATAACCCAGTTACTATAAGAAAGGCTCAATTTCTAAAAGAACATTTTGGTATGAGCGATCATTAAAAAGTGAAAAAATTAGATTTCATTAAGAATCTAAACCTAGAGAATTTTTTGTTCAAAACTGTTAAACCTTGCTCTGTGGGTCACATAAAACCTTTGCTATCCAGGATCCTTGTTGCTTGTGTTTTGTTTTGTCTTTTTAACAATTCTTTAAACATGTAAAAAGCAATTTTACCTAATGGGCCAGGCTCCTGGTTATAGTTTATGTTCCATGCTGTGAGTGTATAGGAACCTTCTATTTTATAATTAGATTATGAGTATCTTGCATAATCCTTGACATATGGCAGATAGCCCTTAAGCATTTATGGATTAAAACATCAAGTTATGTAACAAAGAGCAGAACTATTCTTATTACCTTAATGATAACTAATAAATGACATACGTCACTACTTAGCCTGTGCACCATGTGTAGGTAGTCGTCACTTGAGCCATGTCTAGGATTATCAGCATGATGGTTAGCTGAATTGCCAGACAACGGACCAGAAACTTTATCATGTATGTTTCTCAAACCACCTGCAACAATGGGACTTGATACCGAGGCTGAAATTAATAAGAATTAAAAGGGAAAAAAAAAGTTTTGTAAAACTTTTGAAAATGTGAGAATATTAATAATGACTCTCAAATATTTTAAGCACACAGAAACTACAACAAATAATAAAACATTCATATACTGACTATCCAGGTCAAGCAGATGCTTATACTGTGCCAGATGTTATTCAGAAATAGTCTTTAGGAGTGGGTGGGGAATAAAACAGTACAGATATCATTGAAGTCTCTTAATTTACTTGTGCATTCTTCTCCCTTGTTTACTCTTCTTTAAAGGTAATCACTGTATTGAGTTCAGTCACTAACAACACTATGAAGATCATCTGTCCTGACACACCTGGGTGTGCCATGGGTCAGAGACAGCCTAATGGCAACTGGTTATACATCCTCTTATACTTTTACAATAAATTAATATAGTCCTGAGTATCAAGACTATGTGTATCAAGTTTCCAACTCTTTGGGGATGCGCTTAGGCTCTTAATCATGTTCCAGTTCACCATGCTCTTTTCTACCACGCCTGCATTATTATGAAAATAAATCTTAAGATTCTTCTTGGCTTGAACATTTACACTTTATTTCTTTTAAAAATTAATTATCTATTCCTGAACTTGTATTCTTCCATATGAATTTTTAGACTAGCTTAAGTTTCAAAAAGTTATTTGGAATTCCTATTACAACTGTACTGAATTTACTAAATTTTATTTTTCAAATATTTAAGGAAAATTCTAATTTACCCTTGAGTCTTTGCAACCATCAAGTTAGCTAACTTATTTTCCTGCTTTCTTCGATGTCTTCCAAAAGTTACACGTTTTTACACAAAAGTCTCTACACTTCTATTAAATTTATTCCTTGCCATCTTATGTATGATCTTTCTTGAAATCAACATTTTGGTATAAAAAATGGAATTAATTTTTTGAACAGTGACTATATATTGAATAATGTTATGGAATACTTTCATAAATTAATTACAAAACTTTAGATCCAGCTTCTCTTTGATTTTCCAAACGATAATCCTATCACCTAAAAATAATGCCATTGTTTCTTCTTTATCAACAGTTATGTGTACATAGATACATGACTAAACATCTGATAGATTTTCTAGAATGTCTTCCTGATTAGTAGGATGTCCACTATCATACTGTATAAAGCAATTAGAAGAATTCATGTCTTATGCTTTCAAGGGAATTTTCTAAGCTTTCACCACTAGGTGGACAGACTAGGAAAAACTTTTGCTGGTCTGTTCTTACACTGTAAAAAGTTTTCAGAAATCACAAATCGAAGTTCACTTTATTGGAATGCTTTTATTTTGGCTTCTAATAAGAGATTCACTATCATTACCACCTCTTAATCTGAATTGTATTAACTAGCTAATAGTATTACCGCCATAATACTGCTGAATATGATAAAATGTATTATTTGCTTTGCCAATATTTTATTTAGAAATTTCGTTTCTATGTTCACATGATGATTTTACTTACTCATCCTTTCTTAATGTGATGTTATGTGCCATTGAGGTGTGTGCAACTCATAGTGACCCTATGTACAACAGCCCTAAACCCTGATCTATCCTGTGTCAACCGTATTGTCTCTGACACACCTACCCCCATTACCCCAGTGACTGAATCAATCTATCTCATCGAGGGTTTTCCTCTTGCGCTGTATCTCCACCCTCCCAAGCACAACATCCCTCTCCAAGGACCTGTAGCAAGTTTATGAAATAACTTTTTTCATTTTAAGCTGAGTGAGGCATATACATTTTAAATTATGATAAATGCTGTTAAGCCACTCTATAAAACGAGATGAAACATACTGTATACACTTGAGTTGGTTTCTACTTATAGGGACCCTATGAAAGAACAAAACACTATCTGATCCTGTGGCAGGATATATGCATGAATATACAATAGTATTATAAATTCTCTGAAGAGTATTTTTTCATAATTGTGCTTCTTATAAAGCTATTTTTTAGTTAATGATCAATGAATAGTTTCAGTTTGTATAGTTTATAAATTTAAATAAAAGTTATTTTGCTATTTGATTTTTTGTGGAGAGTATTAAAGTATCTTACCTGTCTGGTATTGCCCTTTCAGTGGAAACATTCTAGAGAATATTTAACTCTTAAGTATGGATTAAATGTTACTTTAGGGTGTTGTGTTTTTTTTTTTAAATGACTGTAGTGTCTATTTCTGTTAATTTTCTGGTTAACTGAGTAAGATGATCTCCACAAGGACAAAAAAAAGAGAAATGCGGTAAAATACAATGAGAGTTTGTGTAGAAAGTTTATATTCCTCACTACACAAGGTGTTTTTCTAGATTAAATACATTATATAAATTAACTTTTATATAATGCTGTTTGACAATATCCATTTAACTATGTCAAATAAATAGGTTAAGATACCAACGCAGTTGTTGTTATGTGCCGTCGAGTCGCCTGCGACTCATAGCAACCCTTTGTAGAATTGAATATTTATTTAATCTTGTATTTTCATCAAAATACAATATAAATTTCTAAAATTCCACTGGCTAGTATGTAGATTATTATTCTAGTTGGGATATTTAAATGAATTTCTTTGCATGTGGCAGAATGCTATATGCTACAATGCAAAGGTATGTGGTTCAAAGCCACCAGCAGCTTAGTGAGAAAAAGATGCGTAATCTCCTGTGTAATTTATGGTCTATGATATATTACTCTGGAGATGAAAAAGTGAGGGAAAATGGAGTTGCTTTCATAGTTAAAAAAGTCATTGCTAGATCTGTCTTGAAGTACAATATTGTCAGTGACAGGATAATATCTATA
>NW_006399829.1:232616-254201 GCF_000299155.1 Elephantulus edwardii | reverse complement strand
TAATCTATTATATAAATATAATTATTGTAGTCTCATAATGTTCCTTTAAACTCTCAAATGATAACTATGACATGTTTTGATGATTTAAGCCATGTCTTTAAAAAAAATAAAATTTGCTTAGAATGAAAGGAAATTTAAGTCAAATCACATTCCCAGTTAAATAATCAACAGATTTCTTACCTTGCTGCATCTGTGGATGTGTTGTGTAACTGGAAGGATGGGAATATGGCATGTATCCTGCAGGGCTTTGTGGGGCATATGGACTAGGCACTGGGCTATTTTGCTGTGGCATAAATCTGTTCCCAGAGCTTGTTTGTGGTGGCACAAACCGGCTAAACCCAGAAAAAGAATATCACGATAGGAAATAATTAAGATATAATATAATAATTAAGATATCCTTAAAGTTTAACTGTCATAAAATTCTCCAAACTTTAATTATAAATTCTATGTAAACAAAAGTAATCTGTAAAATATCCAGGTAATTATAAGAATAATTAACAATTCACAGAGAAACAAAGTACTTTATAAAAATAAAGTCTTTATTTTTTTAAAAAGTACTCATCTATAAAATCTCTAAACTCTATAAATGTACAGAAATGATGTTAATCATAGAAAAGAGTTCAGGTCTTTTGTGCAAAGCTTATTCTGATGTGTATTCTAGTAGATGCCACTTAACCAATGCTAAACGAGACTAGAGCTGTTACACCTGGAGGAACATTCTTCCACTTTGCACATCACTGTCAATGTGCTGTATGAAATAACCTGGGTTATTCCATACCTAAATATATGCTATATATTTACTAGCATACTAGTTATGGGAAAAAGTACACAGAAAATGAAAAAAATTACCTGGAGGGGCTATGTGAGATAGTGGTTTGTTGGTAATTGGAAGATGCAGGACTGCTGTGCATGGAATTCTGAGAAAGTTTATACTGAGACATCATTATTCCTATGCAACACACAAAAATATTAAGTATGTTAGTCTTTTAATAGTGAATTATCCGTTAAAAATACTTAAATCAGACCTTCGGAACAAACATTCGAAAGTTCTTTTACATTGCTTTCATATTGAGAAGCAAAACACCAGAAACAGAAATCTGTAAATTGCAAACATCCTTTTACCACATGATTAATGCAGGACCAATGTCAGAGACTGTGGGACCCAGTAGAAAAACAGGCTAAAAAATCTCAGTGTCTTACCACTCTGTACATATCTGCTCTGCAAGCTTTTCTCCCTGAAAATGTTAGGACTCCTGGCCAGGACGGCCTGTAGCAAGACCGGTACATCACCTTCTGGGTCATCACTGCCAAGATTATCTTTCAACTCTCTGGCATTAAAAGAAATATTATAAAAAGAAAAATTAAATTTTTGTTTGATTAACTTAAAAGAATCCCTGTTGTACATAACTTAAGATAGTAATTCACTAGTAAAACTAAGAAAAGGGGAGCAGAAAGCCAAGATTTATGGTCTGAAAAGAAATCATGTATATATATTCAACAGTAATCTTTTTTTTTTAAAAATTGAGTAGAGGAGAATTTAAAAAAGATCTCAAAGTATGTAAAAAATTAAAATACATTTATGAAGGCTTTAAATAAAAATGTTAAATAAAGGCAATGTTTTAATATTTCTATTCTGCATGTATTTGTTCTTCTTATTAAATATCACACCTAGAAAGAATTAATTAATTAATTATAAAACTCAATAAATTACTGAAGGCTTATCTCTGGCAGTTCAAATCTACTAATGGCTCTAGAAAGATGAGCAGTCTCCTCCCATTAAATGTTCAGCTTTGGAAACAAGATGAAGGGTCATTGTAAGTAAAACTGATTAGATGAGACACTAAGTTTTGAGTGAATTCTTAAGTAGTTTCCCATCAAATAAATCCTAACTCTTTATGTGCTATTTATTTCACATTTCACTTACTTTAAAATAGCATTTGGTGAAACTAAAATATATCAAGAAAGCAGATGAGACAGACACATATTAAGATGAATAAAAAGAAAGGCAATATGCCTTACAGGGGATAATTAGCACACCACCACTACAGAAAAGGAAGACACAGAGAAAGACCTAAGAAAGACAGTCAACAGCAGATAATACAGGCAGACAGGCAAGATTAACAGATATTAATGGAAATGAGAATTACAAGGAGGAAGTAAGAAAGTATGTATGTATTATATTTAGTTATGTAATAAAATGTATATAAAGCTTTTACTCAATTTACAATAGAAGAAAAAAGTGACAGACCATTCAGACACTGCAGAATAGAACACCTAGTGTGACAAACTATTAGTATTGCATCTACTTCTCAGTTTTTCTACCAGAAAATTCATATGTAGTTTGGTGTAGTGGGCCTATTGTTCAAAATGGCTTTGCTACTTGGCTGGGTGGTAACAAGCAAATAGAATGTGTTAGTCTAGCCAGCAGGGGACTGGCTGGTTTCACCATTCCACCAAGATAAACTGAGCAGGTTCAGCAGCAGAAATCTGGGAATCTCACCACTAGCAAGAAAGAAGCAACAGGGCAGCAGCAGTGGCAGTAGCAGAGAACCAGAGACCTAACGTCAGAGAGAGCTGACATGGGACTGCTACTTGACAGACACAGAGCTGGGGGCCTTTGCTCACACTTGCAAAAGGACTGGTGGTAATGTCATAATTAACAGTACTAAAAGAGCTTTATAACACTAGCCTAAAGTAGCAAAGCTGAAGGCTCAAGGACCTATGAGAAAAAGTCAGAAGCTGTCCTAAGAAATTGCATCCTGTTGACAATCTAAATTGTAATCTGCTAATTTCCCTAATAAACCCCATAAACTTGAGTACATTTATGTGGTCTCTGAGCTCCTGCAAGGGATTCTGGACTCAGGAGAGCAGTAGGACTCCTGCTGGAATTAGTACAAAGATGTGTGGCAGCATGTCTGACCTACTGGGAATCGGTTGTTATTGTGGAGGCCAATGATGGGGACAGTTTCACTCTACAGGTAAAGATCATGGCTGTCAATCCAAAAGCAGTTGGTTAATATCCACCAGCCACTTCTCAGGAGAAAGATGGGCAATCTCACCCTGTGCAATATACAGCCTCTGAAAACTCACTAGACAGCCAGCTATGAGTTGGTTTAGACTCGATGGCAATGAGTTGAGCTCAATTATTTTATTTCTCTAAATAATGTATTTTTAAATAAAAATATTAATTCAAGAATGGAATACATGATTATCACTATATAGTGATTGAGAAGAGACAGTTAAAGATTTAACATTTTTAGCACAATGGACAAAGGAAGATTTTACATGGATAGCTGAAGATTTAACATTTTTTACATCTTTTTTGATCTCCAAACACACTGTCCTCAAGTAGGAACCAATGCAAGACTGTCTATCTTTCTTGGGGTGGCTAGTGGATTAAAACAGCGATATACACAGCCTTTGGGTTTGCAGGGCAAAGCTCTACGTATGGAATATGCAACCAGTGGGCCCTACTTTTGTGTTAAGATAGTAAAATGTTTCAATTTTAGACATTTACTTAACACGTAAGAAATGAAAATAGTATTCATGTTTGTAAGTCTATAAATACACTGCATGAATTAAAACAACATTATTTTTAAGTCTGTGTCAAAAGGGAACTCTGGCGATATAGTTTGTAGGGAGGTGTGCTGTTAACCCAAAGGCTGCAATACTAGTTGTTCCATGGGAGAAAGAAAGATGGTTAATCTCCTTGCATGCATTTTACAGCCTCAGAAACTTGCCAGAGGGTCAGTTATGAGAGGGTTTTACCTTGAAGGCAATGAGTTTGAGAGTTTACTGTGTAAAAATACACTTGAGTATTTTTGTACACTTGTGTACAATAAATTCTCAAAAATTAGTCCAGATGTTTTTAGCAGTCTTCCATGAAGTCTGTCTTTGAGTTGTTGTTATAGACAGTCTCCAAATTAGGAATGAATTTGTTACTGTCATTCAGCTGAATTTGTTTATAAGAAGGAAAAGTGACATACAGTACATATCCAAGGTCAGTTATTTTAATGTCTATTTTAGTGTGTAGTACACAATTTATGTAAAAAACATTAAAGAAACATTTTCAGATACCTTGAAAACATCTCTAACATAGAGTAATAATTAAATTTCATTAATATTTTATACATTAAATCTATATTCTCACTTGTGCATAGATGTATTATAGTGTGTATGAAAAAATTCAAAATAAAAGTAAAATCAGAAATACTAAATCTATTTTAAGATCAAACATTTCTACTTTCTTGATGTAACAGATTGTACTTACATGTGATCTGTTGATACCTGGGTGAGGCTGTGGACAAGCTGTGATACCAGATTATCATCCCTACAGGACAGAAGGCAGTTTACCTCTTCTGCTATCCGTGCGTTAAAGAGAAGGCTCTTTGTAGTTGTAGCAGGCAAAGGAGAAGGAAGAGGCAGCTGGTTCAGGACTGTGGGGGGGGGGACGGGGACGACAGATTATTAGATACTGAGTGACTAAAAAGATCTCTTTAGTGTTTATACTGCAATTAAAAACAAATTACACTGTGAATATAATTAATGTTACTGAATTGTAGGCAAATGGTAAAACAATTCTTAAAAATTTTTAAATGTGGCACACTATTTTTAAGGCATGCTTCTAATTTTTAAAGAAACCTTGGTTAATTCCTCAATGTTCAAAAAACATCAGTTCACTATAATAGATTAACAGAACTCTGGTGATCGAGTGGCAAGAAGCTACACTGCAATCTCAAAGGCACGCGTTTTGAGGCCACCAGCTGCTCTGTGGGAGAAGGACGGGCAATCTACTCCTGTGCGATTAACTAACTCTGAAAAGTCAATGGAGGGAGGGTAAGCAATGGTCGGTTCTGACTCTACTGCACACAACAACAACTCTCCAAGAATAAAACTCACATCTTTAGTACTAATGCTTGTTTTTAATTTCTTAACATTTTAATAGTTAACAAATGACTATAAAAAATGAGGTCAGATTACCTTGCAAGGTAGCTGAAATTAGAATAAATGTATTAATTTCATTTATTCTTGTATAGTTTTATCAGAATCACCAGTACTTTCATATTAAATATATGAAATGACACTTGACTTCAAACTACAAATGGTGGCAAAGCTGTGGAGAGATTGGAACTCTTATTCTCTCATGGTGGGAATGTAAAATGATACAACAACTACGGAAGGCTGACTGGCACAAAGGATATACTCTAAAGTAACCAGAGCCCCGACTCAAACAGATGTATGCACATCTGTGTTTATTGCTGCATTATTCACAACAGCAAAAAGATGGAAGCAACCCACGTGCCCATCAACAAAAAACTATAGTAACAAAAAAACCCCTACCAATGGAATATTACACAGCATTGAAAAGTAACAGCATCACATTACACAACATGGAGGAGTCTTGAGGACATTATACTAAGTGAAAACTCTTAGTCACAAAATGACATATACAGCATAACATTGCTGTTATAAAACAGGACAGACATGAGGGGGATGGGGGAAAAGTGGATAGATAATTAATACTGCATTTGAAGAGATGAGGGGAAGAACTGTCCAAAAGGAATATATGAGTACCCATTATATGTATGAGAACAATCTGGAACAAGGGGTGCATCACAGGGTGGGCTACGGGAAGGGGAGGGAGAAAGTGTGCAACAATGACTAAATAAAAAAAAGATACTTGACTTATCAGATGAATAAGGACATATTTTCTAAAAAGCTTTAATATATAAAAAAAATAAATCTCTAGCTTTGGAAGAATATTAAAAGACTTGCACTTTGGAAGAAAAATGATATCTAAGGAACTATAATTAGAAATGCACAAATTGTTCTCTTTTCTCTTTAGTCTATTCAACAGCAAACAAAAACACACAAACCTTTTTTAGGAGTTTACATTCAGCTATTGTCTCCTCATCTAATGGAAATGGATTCCTTTGCCTAAAAGGTCAAAAAAGCTAACTAAATCTTTGTTTGGGGCCAATTTGTCCAAAGAGGAGCCAAGTTTTGTTACTTTTCTTCTTTTAATTATCAATAATACAGAAAACAAATCAGTACTGAGGTAAAGCTTATAGGACAGACAATCTTTTAAAATATGAAATGCATTATAAGTCATGGAGAGGAAAAGCAAAAAGAAGTATCTGGCAATAGAACTAATTTTGTATTCCTCTAGAAAGTTTATGTCTTGGTAGTAACACAATATAATAAAAACCATGTTGTCAATTTTGTTAGATACCACTGAGTCAGCTCTGACTATTTAATGACTCTGTAACAGGGAGATTTGGTGGCCTAGTGGCAAGAAGCTGTGCTGCAATCCTGAAGGCACAAGGTTTGAGGCCACCAGCCTACCCATGAGAGGTGGATGGGCAATCTCCTCATGTGTGATTAACTGCCTCTGAAAACCTGGTGGAGTGTCAGCTATGGGTCAGGTCCAACTCTACAGTACAGAACAACAACAACAGCAACAACAACAACAACAACAACAACATGTCTATAACAGAATCTCATGATGGTCTATGTACAGGTTTCACATGAGTAAAATAAAATGTTCTGGAATTTTCATCCCTTGCAAAGTTATCCATAACTTGCTATCATCTATACTGTTAAATATCTTTGCAAAGCCAATGAAACAGTAATAAATTAACAACTTGCCGATAAACTCTGCTTTCAGCCAAGATGCATTTGATCTAAGAACAATATCCCTTATTGAAACTCCTCTCTGAATCCAGCTTGAATTTCTGAAGAATATCATCAGGAAACTGTCATTTTTTATTTATCTACAGCAAATTTTACTTGTGATACAAATGGTATTACTTTAATTTCTGCATTTTATTGGATAACTTAATTTTAGACTGGGCACAAAGATGTATCTCTTTTAACTGGTTGGCCAAGTAGCTGTCTTCCAAATTTTTCAGCATATGCGTGAGCCCCTCCAGCGATGAATATGTTTCTTGAAATATCTCAATTTTCCATCAATTCTTGGAGCTTTATTTCCCCCCAGTGCTTTGAATATCCCTGGCTCTTACTCTTACGCTACTTCCTGAAAAAGGTCAGCATTGACCAATTCTTTTTGATACAAGAACTCTGTGTATTCCTTTCATCTACTTTTGATACTTCCTAAGACATTCCCATAAAATCCTTCAACACTGAACTTGAGGGCTTTAATTTTTCTGTCAGTTCTTTCAAACCAACAAATACTGACTGTTCTTTCCTTTGTTTCCTAACTTTCTCTCTGCACATTTTCTGATATTTTGATTTGTCTTCTTGAGCTGCCTTCTGAAAGCTTCTCTTCTTCTCATACGTCAATGTTTCTCACCTTCACTTCAGCTTTTCTATATTATAGAACAAGCTTCAATCTCTTCTGACATTCATTTATTTTGCGTTCCCCTGTCCCTGTCTTTCTTATGATGCATTGGGTCAGAAATGATGCATAGCTGACCCTCTAATGGGTTTTCAAAAACTACATTGCCAAGAAGGAGACTGCCCATCTTATTTTCACAGAGCGGCTAGACTCAAATCATCTACTTCTTGGTTGGTACTGCAATTCTCTGCTACTAGGCCACCAGATCTCCTTTTTCTTTCTGATAAAGACCTTTCCCCCCTCTTCATATATGATGCTTTTATTGTTAGGCGCTATCATGTGGCATATGTCTCATAGTGGCCCTATGAAAAAACAGATCTGCACCTTGTCCTATTCTGTGCCATCTTCATAAGTCCTGATATACTTGTTAGATACCATTGCTCAGTCACTGTGAATTCATGTGGTTGAGGGTCTAACTCTTTTCTTGAAACTCCACCTTTCTAAGCATGATGTCTCTTTCCAAGGAATAGCCTCTCTTAGCAACATGTCCAAGAATGTGAGTGAAACTTTATCACCTTTGTCTCCAATGAGCACAATGGCTGCACCTTCTCCATGACAACTATGTTTGTTGTTTTAACAATCCATCGGATGGTCAGTATTATTCTCCAACACCACAACTCAAAGGGGTTGATTGTTCTGTCATTCTTAATAACTGTCCGGCTCTTGGGTGCACAGAAAGTGATTGAAAAGACCATGGTCTGAATCAAGCCTTACTCATCAAACTGACAACACTGTTCTTCAGCAATGACAGTGGACTTTCCCAGTGCAATATATCTCTTGATCTTCCGACTTCTGGTGTCAAGTGTGTTGATTGCAGATGCAAGTAAGATGAAGTCATTAAAAATTTTAATCTTCTCTCCATCTCTCATGATGTTCCCTATCAGACCAGAATTAAGAATTTTCGTTTTCTTCATTTTGAGATGTAATCTGTATAGTAGGCTGTAGTGTTTTATATTTGGCAGCAAGCACTGCAAGTTGCCCTCACTAAAAACAATTCAAGTGTTCTTGGATGTCCATTCTTCTTAATGTTACCCATAATTTGTTATGATCCACACAGTCAAATATCTTTACATAACTAATAAATCACCAAAAGACATTCTTCTGGTATTCTCTGCTTTAAACCGGGATCCACCTGACATCAGTAATGACATCCCTGATGCCACAATCTCTTTTAAACCAGCTTGAACTTCTGGAAGTTCTTTATGTACTGTTCTAGTAATTTTTTATGATTCAGGAATATTTTGCTTGCATGTGATATTAATGATATTGTTTAATAATTTCCACATTCTATTGGATCACCTTTCTTAGGATAGAAACAGGCTGCTGTCCAAATTTCGTGGCACAGACTGGTGAGCACATCTGTTAGTGGAAATATGTCAACTGGTATTCCATTGATTTCTAAGGCCTTATTTTTTGTCAATGCCTTCAGTACAGCTTGAACTTCTTCCTTCATTACACATGGCTCTTGATCATATGGTACTTCCTGAAATATTTCAGTGTCAGTCAATTCTTTTTGATACAGTGCCACTGTTGTACTCCCTTCATCTTTGTGATGTTTTTGAGTTACCCAATAATCATACAGTCTTCAACTGTTAGTATTTAATGCATCAAATTTGTTCTCAAGATAGCTTCTAAATATGGACAGAATTTAATTTTCTTCAGCTTCACTTTGAATTTGCATGGTAGCAATTACCTATTCTACAACTGGCCACCTGCCTTGTTCTGACTGATGATGATGATGAGCCTCTCCACCGTCTCCTTCTACAGATAAAGGTAATCTGCTTCCTGTAGTGAGTTTCAATGTTTTCTTACCTGATTCACCCTAACCATACTACTTTCTTGCTAGTCTAAACATTATAAATTAGTCACGCTAATTTCCCAAGGTCAAAGTTAAAGACCTTTCTATTTCCTCCTCTAAAATAAGCAGGAAAAGAAAACAGCAAAGTAACATTTGGAGGATTCAGAGCATCAGACAAAGAATAAGAAAATTATTTTCTCATAGATCCTTTAATATAAGCCTCAACTCTTGCAAAATGTTACTCAAAGAAAAGCATACCATTTTCTCACTTTGTGCCCTTCGACCTCATGTCTTTATAAGGACTAACATGTGGATAGCTCATTTTCCTCAATTATTTCGGAACTCAGGAGAGTTCGAGGTGGCTACTAAAAGAATGAATTCCTTAAAAAGTTTATCTTAAATAAGAGTCTGGAATGAGGGTTGCAGAGTGGAGTACACTTAGGGTGGGGATGAAAGGGTCCTGGGGGGGGGGGGGATTGTATACCAATGAAGGAATTTTTCTTTTACTTTTCAAAGAGAAGAGTGGGGTGGGCGGGGAGAAAAGTGCAACAATGAATGAATGGAAAAACACAATCTCTGTAAATGTTTATGAAATTAATAATAATAATATTAATAATAAAAATAAACTTTAGATTGTTATATGCAAATTTCATGCTTTTTTTGGAGGTAATTTTCCCTAATAATCTTTGGTGTGGTCTTCAGTACTTATTTTTCATTTATAATATAAAAACCATTTAACAAACATCTACAACCAATTCTCAATAGGCAAAAAAACCCCAAACAGAATTAGAAACAATTTTTGCTACAGTCTTTCTTAAATCATTGTTAACAAAGAATACAATTGAAATTGGATAAATAAACCAAACTTACGGTCTGTGAGACTAGCAATCCCCGCAAGAGTAGTGATGGGAACATGGGGCATATCCCCATTCATCCTGAAGTTCTGGAATGGTGATGTCTACAGAAGTACTTAGTTCAGGTGCCAGCTGTCATTACTTCCCATTTCCCAAACACTGTAATAACACACACAAAAAGGACAACTGTAACAATATGTCAAATAGAATAGTGAATATTATTGCAATGCATCAATTCATTTAGTCCTGAAAACAGCTTATTAAGGTGGACACTGGAAGTCCTGAATTGTGGAGTGCAAAGTGACTATGGTGCCGCCTCAAAGATGGACTCTGAGTTTGGGAACCTGGCACAGATGCGGCATGTGATCTCCTACGGCCTGTCATCCTTCCAACAGTGCACCTTCCCTCACAATTTCAGCAAGGGCTCCACAACATGCTGTGCTGCACTCAGGCATCTGTGCTGTGTGTCGTGCTCCCATTTGTAGTCTTTTATCTTGTCTACACACGGGACAATGAGCAGTTTGAGAAACTGAAAAGGAAGAATCCAGCTGCCTACGAAAATGACAAGTGAGCATCTCACCTGGATAATGGTTTCCTGTCTTTGAAAGACCCGTTTCTGGGAGAGAGGAGTCTCTAAGTCTGTGTTGTAGTGTCTTGAAGACAATAAATTTATTATTTGCTGCTCAAAAAAATAAAAAGCTGGACACTGCTGCTCTAACGGCACAATGAATATGTGCTCAGCTACACGGAAAAACTAAACCTACCAGGTGCTTCACAGAAGAAAGGTGAAGCAGTCTACTTCCATAAAGATTTACAGCCATAGAATGTCAAGAAAGTGGTTCTACTCTGTCCATCAGGTCAGTATGAGTTGAAATTGTATTTGACAGTAGTAGGCTTGGGTTTTTGGCTTATGGTGGGTACTATTATAACCTAGTACATAAACTGATAAAACCGTTTATAAGATTTATGGAGCAAGGATTAGAGTCCAGGCAATCTGACTCCAGAGTTTGTGTTCTTAACTACTATACTACAATGCCAGACAGGAATATTTCAATTTTGACAAAAACCATTAACTCTTCTGAATATCAAGAATTTAGGTTCACAGTTAAGCTTCAACTACCTTTCAGACTGTGTGCCTCATCTTTCTCTAATAAAAATCATCCTTTCCAACCAAAATGACAAACACACTGTCTTGGATCAACTTTGGTTATCTCCATCTTTAAATATTTTCCTGAGACATTCTCCTTAGTTCAAATCCTGTAATTCCTTTAAGACCTAAGGTAAATTACACCTACTTCAGGGCCTCAGACAAATTATTCCAAATCATTCTACTAGTAAAAATGATGTGGTGGACACTTTTACTCTAAACTTCAAGGAAGGTTAAAGAATCACAAATAGGGTCAGTCCAAGGCTGAATCCTATGATGTAGAGATCTGATCTATTCTTTCCAACTTTTTTCAATATGGACACCAGCTGTCACGCTCAAAGCACTGTCTCCTCCTCTGTAAAGAAAAATCTGTTGCAATAGGAACACTGAACCCCCAGAAAACAGTAACCAAGTTATAATTTAGGATTAAAAACAACTTTTTCAATCAGGATCAGCTCTCCTCCAACGTGCTTGCAGGCAAACCTCTGTCTGGCACCCTGCCTCTTGGGCCTCTAGAGAGCTGGCATGGCTTCTGCTTTGCTTAGGCAAGTGTTCTCCCATTCTACCAGTAAGCCTCAGCCCAAAGATGCTCAGCTCACTCACCCCATAGGATGACGAACTTAGTTCCCATAAAGTATTCAGAGGCAGTCCACTCTAACAGCAAGCCTGCTACCCAAAGAGATTTAGCTCTTCCACTCTGTGGGCTTGAAACCTTACAATCTCCTGCTGGTCTCCAAGCTGTACTACTTTTGCTGCTGTTTACTTACAAATGCTTCATACTGTCTAAGTTATTACAGATCTGTGTCTCCTGGGTCCAAAAAGCATACTTTGCTTACGTCTCTACTAGGTGGTAGTTAGATCCCCACTTCCTAGCTCTGATATGGCTTGTTGTAAGCCTAGCAGGATGGTAAAACGGACCAGTCTCTTCATTAGTGCTCCATTCATTCACTCATCTGCATGGTCTTTGTGCCCCACACGGTTCCATGTATCTTATGTGCATAAATTACCAAACTGTCTACCCACAGTGTGCCATAACCTCCATACCTACACAGTAACAACTAATCATTTAACGGGCATTCTAAGGACACAGTTAAAAGGCCATATAAAAGTGATTCAACATACCTCAGTCTCTTAATCTATGTGGAAACCATCATATTGAAAGCCTAATATGGTAAAAATCATGTATTCCTTTATGATATCACCTGAAACTTGTCTTGTTTCACATTCATTTAACATTTACTATCTATGTATTTGTCTTCCAACGCCTGCTGAATGCTCCTTAAGATACAGGCAAATGAGAGAAATAGCACTGTTTCAACTCTTGTTCCGGGAATTTTACCCATGTTATCTACTAAGATACAAACACTCTTAATCTAACCTTAATGAAGAACTTCAAAGACTAGTTTTCAATACAGACTTTACCTCAACATAAAAAAAATCCTCAAAATCCTCACAATTAGAACACAGGCAACATCATAAAATGCAGAAAAAAATTCAAGCTATCAGGGATTTAATTTTATCTGGATCCACAATCAAAATTATTAAATTTCATACAATCAATTAGTTATTCATTTCAAATAACTTTAAAAAAACCACAAATGGCTATTTTATACCTAGGCATTTTCTGATGGACTGCACAGGAATCAGACTGATTACATCTGTGGAAGGAATGTTGGAGAAGCTCAACATCAGCAGCCAAAACAAGGCTAGGTGCTTACTGTGCATTAAATCATCAATTACCCACGTGAAAGTGCCAAATAAGGCTGAAGAAAATGAAAATTCCACGAGAACCAAAATCAATCTGACCCCCTTAAATTTAAAAATCACTGTGAGAACTGATTTGAGGCACTGAACAGCAATGACTGACAACCAGATGATCTGTGGGATGACACTAGGATATTATCCATGAACAGAACAAAAGGTCATTATTACCAAGAGAAGAAAAAGGAAACAACTAAAATTGATGTCAGAAGATACTCTGAAAACTGCACTAGAGCACTGAGAAACCGGATGAGATGCTGAGGCAAAAGAGTTGAACAGAAGATTTCTAAGGGCAGCTTGAGAAGACAAAGCAATTTATTAATTATAAGAGAAGGTACAAAGAGCTGGAGTCAGAATAAAAACAGAACTTGCTTGGCTTTTCTCAAGCAAGCAATTCCAATAAAGCCACCTCTTCTCCCTGCACAAGGTACTACTTTGTCTTGAAAAATGACTGACAGACAAAATGGTTATTTAGTTTGGATACTTGGAAGACATTCTCTCAAAAAGGAGTGAAGCAAACTTGTTACTTCAAGGAAAGTAAATGACAATATTTACTGGCAGTGACAAAGTTCAAGCCCTCAGGTGAAAATAAGAGGGTATCCGCCAGGATGAGTATGACAACGTCCAATACTTAAAACACTTTTTTTGATGAAGGTGATAATGATATCCAGGGAGATCAAATGTAAATTTTTGATAGTGTATAAAATGTGACCATGTTTAAATATCTGCACCATTTGTTGTTGTTTTGTTTCAGAGAATCACCTGCAACTCATAGAGACCCTTCAGAACCCTGCCCTACCCTGAGCCAGTCTCTCCAATACACCTACCCCCATTTCCATGGTTACTGTGTCAAGCCATTTCCTTCAGGGTTTTCCTCTCCTGCACTATCTCTCCATCCTTTCAAGAATGATGTCCTTCCTCCAAGGACTGGTCCCTGCTGGCAACATGCCCAAAGTATGTGAGACAGAGCTTCAAGATCTTTGACTCCAGGGAGCAACTTTGTTTCACTCTCTCAAAGACAGACCTGTTTGTTCCCTTGGTGGTCCGTGGTATGTTCAATATTCTTCTCCAGCACAACTCAAAGGCATCAGTTCTTCTTCTGTCATCCCTACAAACTGTCCAGCTCTCTTATGCATACCAAGTAACTGAAGACCATGGCCTGGATCAGATACAACTTAGTTGCCTGACTGACATCCTGACATCATTGCTCTTCAGCAATTTGGAGAGGCCTCTGACAGAAGTTACCCAATGCAATTCATCTGCATCATTTAGGCATTACTTATGTGACTAACTTATGCAATTTAAAAAATCATGCATTTATAGCAAGACAGTAGTTTTAATGTAAGCAGACAATAAAGTCAATGCTATAGTTTTAAGTCACAACAAATTTTGCAACTGAAGAGATTTTTTGAGTTTTGGTAAATATAAAATTATCCTAAGTTATCTAAAAAGACTATAAAAGTACTAAATAATTTTGTGTGACATCAGACTTTTCACTCATAGTGACCCCAGCAGCTCTGAACCCTGGTCTATTCTGAGCAAACCTTGCTGTCTCTGACACACCTATTCACACACTGCAGTCACCGAGTCAATTCATTTAATCCAGGGTCAGTCTGTCTTTATCTGTCCCCACCCTTCCAAGCATGAAGTCCCTTCTTGAAGGTATGATTCCTCCTGGCCACATGCACAAAGAATCCATGCCTCCAAAAAGCAGCCTCGTTTCACCTTTTCCAGGACAAACCTGATTGTTCTCCTAGCAGTTCATGATAAATTATTTTCTTCAGCACCACGACTCAAAGGTATCAATTCTCGTTCTATCATCCTCAGCCACGGTCCAGTTTTCTGTTGCTTAGCAGGTAATTGTGAAGATCATGGCCTGGATCAGGTGCATCTTTGTCTCTAGACTGATATCATGCACTTTGGTACTGGAGAAGTCTCTGACAACAGATTTTCCCAGTGCAATCTGTCTTTTGATTTCCTGGCTGCTGGTACAAGGAGTGTTGAACGTGGCAAACTGAAGCTGCCAATAATCTCAATCTCTTCACGGTCTATTATGATGCTGTCAATTGGCCCAGTGGTGAAAATCTTTGTTTTCTTGATTTTGAGCTTCAAACACCATATTATCACAGATTAAATGCAAAAGTATGGAAAACCAAGAGTCTTCAGAGATATGCAAAAAAACCAGTACACCTAGGAGTAAAACTAAAGACTATAAAACTCATGAGAGAAAAGCTAGGAACAATTCTAGAAGCCCTAATCTACAGGATGAACAGATATTAAAGCATATGAAAAAAACCTACCACCAGTAAGAAAAACAGATGAATGGGATCGTCTAAGAATCAAATCTCTATGCATATCAGAAAACTTCTCCAAGAGAATAAAAAGGGAATTCATAGACTAGGAAGAAATATTTGACTCACCTGAAAAAGGACTTACATCTAATATTTATAAAATACCCTAGTTCCTCAACACGAAAAAGGTAGACAACCCAGCTGCAAAAAGGGCACAAGATACGAATAGACACATCACCAAAGAAGTTGTTCAGATGGCAAACAACACATGAAAAAATATTAAAAATCCCTAGCTATCAGAGAGATGCAAATCAAAACAACTATGAGAAATCATCTCATCCTAGCAACAACAGCAAAGTTCAAAAGGGCAGCAAAACAACAAATGCTGGTGAGGTGAATATCAGAAATCTATTCATAGCTATTGGGAACGGTACAATCAATTTGGAAGGTGGTCTAATGCTTTCTCAAAAAGCTGGAAATAATGGTGCAACCATTGTGGAAGGCGGTGTGGCGCTTTCTCAAAAAAAAGTACAAATAGAGATACCATTTGACCCAGCAATCCCATTACTGGGAATATACCCCAGAGAGACCATGTCTGCCATCCAAGCAGATATATGCACACCCATGTTTACTGCAGCTTTGTTTACAATAGCAAAGAGTTGGAAGCAGCCTAAGGGCCCATCAACAAATGAATGGATAGAGAAGCTGTGGTATATCCACACAATGGAATACTACGCAGCACTGAAAAACGAACTAATGCAATATTATTCAAAGTGGGTGACCCTGGAGGACATTATGCTGAGTGAAATATCTCAGTCACAAAGGGACAAATACTGCATGGTGCCACTGTTGTAGAATGGGTCTGACATCAGGGTGGGTGTATGACAGAAAAAACTGGATAAATTATGTATATTGTATTGAAACAGATGAGGGAAAGAACAGATTAGAAGTGATATATGATTGAGTATTATGGTTAGCACAGGAATCCAGAATTAAGGAATTGTATACTAATGAAGGAATTTTTTTTCTTTCTCTTTTCAGAGGGGGAAGCGAGCTGGTGGGGAGGGGTGGACAGGGAGAAAATTGCAGCAATGAATGAATGGAAATCCAAAACCTCTATAAAAAAAAAAGCTGGAAATAGAAATGCTATTTGACCTAGCAAATCTACTACTGGGAATATATCCTAAAGAAACCAGATGCACAACTCAAACAGATGTTTGCACACTCAGGTTTATTGCTGCATTATCCACAGGAGCAAAGAGATGGAGGCAGCCCAAGTGTCCATCAACAAGCTAATGGACCGAAAAAAAAAAAAAAAACCAAAAACTACGGTATAGTCACATAATGGAATATTACACAGCACTGAACAATGAACTCTTAAAACATGGCTGAGCCTGGAAGACATGGTGCTGAGTGAAATATCTCAGTCACAAAAGGACAAGAACTTCGTGCACACCCATGCTTATTGCAGCTTTGTTCGCAATAGCAAAGAGCTGGAAACAACCTAAGTGCCCATCAATAAACAAATGGATAGAGTAGCTCTAGTATATTCACACAATGGAATACTATGCAGCACTGAAAAACAAGAAACTCATGAAATACTATGCAAAATCGATGACCCTGGAGGACGTTATGCTGAGTGAAATATCTCAGTCACAAAAGGACAAATATTGCTTAGGACACTATTGGAAAATGGGACTGACATCAGGATGGAGGGAAGACAGAAAAGGAGGGGAGGAATGATGTATATTGCATTGAAACAGATGAGGGAGAGAACTGTTTAAAAGGGATATATGAATGGTATTCTTGTCATTACAGAAGTCCACAGTGAAGGCTGCATAGTGGAATGGACTTGGGTGGGGGGAGGGCTTGCATAACAATGAAAGGCTATTTCTTTATTTTCAAGGAGAAGAGTGAACTGGGGAGGAGGGAGTGGGTAGGGAGAAAAGTGCAACAATGAATGACTGGAAACCGTAAGTCTCTGTAAACTTTCATTAAAATTAATGGGGGAAATAAAAAAAGGACAAGAACTTCGTAACACCACTGTTATAAAATGAGACTGACATAAACACTGCATTGGAACCCATGAGGGAAAGGACTGTCTAAAAGGAATGTATAAATTAGACATTACAAGAAGTGCACTGCAAAGTGGACAAGGGGAGAGGGAAGGAGGAAAATGAAAATGTGCAACAATGAATGAAAACTCAATTTCTCTGTAAACTCTCACTAAAATCACAATTAAAAATTTACACCCCACAACCCCGAATACAATGTCAAGTTTTTCAGTTTGGGAAACATGAGTTACTTTTCACAAAAATGCATTTCTTACAATATGTAGTGAATTTACATTGTTCATTTTAAACTAATGGAGAAATATTTTAAAATGTTCTTAGTTTTAATTTCTAATACAGTAAATATTGATAAAGCTCACTGTCTTTAGAATCAATCAGATAAGCAGAGTTGTAGACATGCAGAGTCAAGTTGAAGTAAATCTAAAACCAAACCTGAGGCCATCAAAGTCATTGTCAACTCACAGTGACCCTACAGGACAGAACAGAACCATCCACTACAGGATTTACAAAATTGTAATCTTACCAATTAAGAATGTCTGTGTTTCACTGACTATGCTTTTGAGTCTGTGGATCACAAGCTATGGCTGAGTCTGAGAAGAATGGAAATCCCAGAACATTTGAGTGTGCTAATGGGAAACCTATACTTGGACCAAGAAGCAGTTGTCAGAATAGAGCAAAGAGAAACTACATGGTTCAAAATGAAGAAGGGGGTCCATCAGGGGTGTATTCTGTCTCCATACCTTTTCAATCTGTATGAAGAGCAGATCATCCGAGACACTGGGCTGCACGAGGAGGAATGTGGCATTAGGATTGGTGGAAGAGTCATCAACAACCTGTGCTATGCAGATGATAAAACCCTGCTTGTGAAACTGAGGAGAACCTGAAGCGCTTGCTGCAGAAGGTCAAGGACTGCAGTCTTCGATATGGATTGAAGCACAATATCAAGAAAACAAAGATTCTCACCACTGAACCAATTGGCAGTATCAGTATGGATGGTGAAGAGATTGAGATAGTTAGCAGTTTTAGTTTACTTGGTTCCACAGTCAACACTCTTGGTAACAGCAGCCAGGAAATCAAGAGACGAAATACGTTGGGAAAGTCAGCTGTCAGGGACCTCTCAAGAGTACTGAAGAGCAATGACTTTAGGCTAGAGACTAAGGTGCGCCTGCTCCGGGCTATAGTCTTTGCAATTACGTGCTATGCATCATAGAGTTGGACAGTGACTAGGAATGATAGAAAGAGAATTGATGCCTTTGAGCTGTGGTGCTGGAGAAGACTGTTGAATATATCATGGACTGCTAGGAGAACAAACAAGTTTCTCCTGGAGAAGGTGAAACTGGAATGCTCCTTGGAGTCAAAGATTCTGAAGCTCTGTCTGACATACCTTGGGCATGTTCCAAGGAGGGACTGGTCCTTGTAGAGGGTTCTCATGTTTGGGAGAGTGGAGGGACGACAGTGCAGGAGAGGAAGACCCTAGATGAGAAGGATCGATTCTGTGATTGGAGTGGTGGGAATGAGTGTGTTTGAGACGGCGAGGCTGGCACAGGATAGAACGGCGTTTAGGGCTCTTGTACATAGGGTCGCTATGAGTCACAAGCGACTCAATGGCACATAACAATAACAACAACAATCTTAGCAAAAGCAGACTGTCACATAGTCAAGAATTTAACCATTATGCCACCCCTTTTAAGGCCTAAGAATTACTTGGTTACAACAAGCAAGTTATGAGGAGGCTTTTATTGGCAGGGTGTAACTGCCAATATTAGTCAGAATGCAGCCACATATAGCATAGAGAAGGCTAAGTATCAGCATCAGACCAACAATCAACAAGCACTATAAGGGAAAGTTGAAAAAAAGTTTGGCTAGTTCAAGAGGGCATGAAACCTTTACAAAGCAGTAACCAAATAAAATAAAAAGCAAGTCTGTTGCTGTCCAATGGTGTCTAACTCCTAACAATCTTGTGGGTAGAACAGAATTAAAGTAATTGAAGTCAATAAGGTTCCCAAGGTCATGACATTCCAGAAGCAGATAATAAACAGAACTCTTAGGAGACACTTCTGGGTAGGTTTGAACCACGAATCTTTTTTTTTTTTTGAACCACCAATCTTTTGGCTAGTTCTCAAGTTCTTAACATCCTACAGAGAACATGAGATAAATTATTTCATTCAAATGAATATTCAGTTTTTAACATGATATAAAATAACCTAGGTGGAGCAATAGGGAGCTTTGGTGCTCTAGTGAGGAAGGAGTTGCAAGTCTATCCAAAGGCAGGCAGTTTGAATGCACAAGGTGCTTTGAGAGAGAAAGGACAATCTACTATCATCTGATTCACAGCCTCCAAAAACTTGCTAGAGGGTCAGTTATGAGTCAGTTCCAACTCAATAGCACATAACAACTTTAGGTAGAACAAAGGTTAGAGCACTTGCTTGATAACCAAAAGATAACAGTCCACGAGAAAACTGGTGATCTGTTTCTGTAAAGATTAAAAATCAATAAAACAAGGTTACTGCTCCGAGTCAATTTTGACTGTTACCCTCCATCAAGTTTCCAAGGCTGTAAATCTTTTAAAAAGGCCACTGCCTGTTTTACTCCCAAGGAGCAGGTGCTGGATTGAAAACACTGACTTTTAGGTTAGCAGACCCCATAGAACAGTTCCACTGTATCCTACAGTGTTGCTGAATTTGGAATCAACTTTGTAACACAAACATCATGCTGTAATCAACAGACACATTAAGACATTCTGTAAAATTACTGAACATCTTGTCCTTGTTTTGTTCTGTGCCCCCTAATTTTTCTCCTCTTGGTTTCAGCACAGTTTTTCAGTTATCTTTCAATTTTAATAGCACATGTGTAAGTTCTTGAAATAGATTATGATATTTTACAAATGTGTGCATTAATCAGATTAAAAACATCTGTTTTGTGATTGTTAAGTGTTGTGGAGCTGAAGACAACTCATAGCGACCCGATGAATGAAAGACCTCTGTAGAAGTTGGATTCTACAGAGTATGGGGCTGGAATCCAGTCTGTAAGTTGTCTGCAGTAGCCGGATTCTACAGAGGTTTGTTTGCTGGTTCTGGTGAGGATTAGGGTAGAAAGCTGATTTGCTAATTTGGATGATTTGATTTGGCCTCCTATTTAAAAAACATCTGAGTTTTACTAAATAAAAAAAACTGCAGAAGCAGCATATCCACAGTGGACAAAGTGGGGAAGGCTGAGTCCAACCTTCATTAACTCCACAAAGAGGAACTGTCCCCACCAATAACATCCATACTAAAACTAACAGTTACATAGTCAGATAAGGCCCCTCAACCCCCACTCTGCTGCATCTACTTCTACTAAATATTGGGTCTGATATTCATCACTGTAAACTGATTTCACAAAATTGACTTACTATTGTGAGGTGTATGTATTAAGGAAATAAGTTGGGGAATAGGGGAGGCAAAAGATATCACACAGTAAACACCTAAGTTTGGTGAAAAACAGTGCCAAGCCAGGTTAAACAGCAAGACACAACTCCTCAGCTCAGACAGTATCTCAATGAGTGAAAAATCCAGGTTCAGCCCATCAACAAAATTGCAAGAAGTCTCTGGTTTCCTCAATTGTCCAACAAGGAGAACCCTGAATTCTCGGTCCATCATGCTACACCTTGCCACAATCTCTCTACAGATAGGTTAGCTTGCTCTCTCTTAAGCTGGCCTTGTGGCTATTGACAATGCTGAAGATGATAATCAGCAAGTGAATCATGTTTCAACAGCTTAAAACCATGACCCCAGAAGGGGCAAAGGCAAAGGACATAAAAGGCATTTTCAAAAGTCCTAAAAGCACAAAACTAACCAGCAAACAGAAGTCTACTCCATATCAGCAACCTAAAGCGTAATGCTAACTGATTGTGGGGGTGGAGTTAGATATTGTTAAGGAGGAAATGGAACGTATATTGACATAGTAGGCATTGGTGAGATGAGATGGACCAGCATGGGGCATTTTGAATCGGATGATCATATGATATACTACTCCGGGGATGAAAAGGTGAGGAAAAAATGGGGTTGCTTTCATAGGTAGAAAAGCCATTTATAGATCTGTCTTGAAGTACAATATTGTCAGTGACAGGCAGCACGGGATGACAAAGCAAAATATTACAATGAAATGTGCAAGGAGTTGGAGTCAGAAAATCAAAAGGGCCAAACTCGCTCAGGATATCTTAAGCTCAAGGAACTGAAGGACAAATTCAAACCTCGAGTTGCTATAATTAAAGGATGCTTTCGGCAGAATGTTAAACGATCCAGGAAGTATTAAAAGAAGATGGAA
>NW_006399829.1:223277-229122 GCF_000299155.1 Elephantulus edwardii | reverse complement strand
TGGATTGATTCCGTGACTGGGGCAATTGGATGAGAGTGTCTGAGACAATGAGATTGGCACAGGACCGAGCAGCACATAACAACAACAATATATATTAATGTGATTAAATGTACAAACTCCCTCCACACCACTGATTTGATTCTAATTTACAGTCTGGAGAAGGACATCATGCTTGGAAGGGTGGAGGGTCAGTCAGCACAAGAGAGGAAGATCCTGGATAAGATGGAATGTGGCAGTTGGAGCAGGTGACTTGGAGATATTGAGGGTAGGTTCAGAGCCACTGTTCATAGAGTCACTCTGAGTCATGGTTTGCTCGACGACACACAACAACGACAATAATAACAGAGTAGGAATGCCCAAAGGGTTTCCCAGTCTGTTAAGATTGTCTCATTTTTCTCCCACAAAGCAGACACTGAGTTTGGTGGTGTTGTTTCTTTTCTTTTTGGTTTTGGTTCCCCCCCCCGCCCCCGACACTGAGTTTTAACCACTGACATTCTGGTTAGCAGCCCAACATTTAACACAGTGAAGTAGTAACAGAATTTTGTCTCTTAAAATTATTTTACATTTTAAATATCAAGAAATGTACATAAGACATAGATGCTCTGTTTGACAGAATTATAAAGAAGCACCTATTCTTTGTTAATTATTGTTGCTATTAAAAACATTACAAATATAAGGCTTATATTTAGTATAACTAGTTTTAATATAAAACTAACTTTTCTCATATTTCAGAAGGTTAGAAGCTGAAATTGAGAGCACCAGATCTCGCAGAGAACTTTTTCCTTATTAGCTCTAGAAGATGGTCCTTGTCTCATTTCTGGCTAACTTTTACTGAAGGGTAACTTAGCCACATTTGTCAAGAAATAGAATTCCTAGAATTCTAGAAATCAATAGACACACTTCTAAATAATTGTACTTAGTATCTCTAATTGTGGATCTGACATTGTTTGGTCTGCCTGTCTCTATGAAAGGACATTGTCTTTCATGAACTACTGAAAGAGAATTTTAAACTCATCTCTGGGGAACAATGTGTCCTGAAAGAAACAGAAACCAAATAGTAAAACAGATTTTAATGAGTGCTTTACTACTGTCAATTAAGGCCGTGCTTTTCAATCTGAGTGTCACAGTGACTTGAAAGCAACAGTGAGAGGGTTAGGAGAAATGGAAATACAAGAATATTTTGTATATTGTTTTGAAAATTTATGTTAAATGTCTTTTTAATTGTGGGTCACAGGCAAAACCATCTGCAAACTACTGACATGAACAGAGAGATGAGGAAAAGTGGTTCACTGAATAAGTAGTGATGGGAATAAAACAAAAGAATGCACACATCAATTACCTGAAAACTATGAGCATATGTGTTATGTGATCCAGAAAAGTTATGGAAGGAGTGTGAAACACTAATTGGAAAACACACACATGGTGGAACACAGAAAGCAATACGTGAATCAAGAGTAAAGGTCTTTTCAATACAAATAATTTTCCCTTCGAAAGATCTAATATAAATTATGACTTGACTTTCCAATATATATCTCCCTATAATCATATACACATCTATAGTTACTGAAGTGATTAAATGGCTTGCCATAAAATGCACTAGAAAATCAAACTGTTGTAATGAAACCAAACACACACAAAAATTGAGTAAGAAGTAACTTATAAACTAATTTTTTAACAATACTTTGAGGTTTAGGGGAGCTCTGGTGGCCTAGTGGCAAGAAGCTGTACTGCAATCCCAGAGGTACACGGTTCAAATCCACCTGATGCTCTGCTGGAGAAGGAGGGAAAATTTCCCTCCTGTACCAGTCAGATCTGATTTGACGGTACACGTACAGGAACTAATAATAAAAAAAAAAAAAAGAAAAATTAACAATAGTTTGAGGTTTAATGAAAAGTACTTAATTTAAGAGAAGATGTTAGGAGTAAATTCTGAAATTAGCTCATTATAATGAGTCTAAAGGGAACTTCTAAGCACTTTCCAAGATTTTATAAGATACTAGTTCTTTTTAATTTCCCTTCAAAATTTATGACTTTTTATGCAAATAAAAAAATGGAAATAAAACATTATTGGTAGAAGTTACAATAATAAATTGAGATGAATTTGGGGTAAAGGGCAATCTCATATAACTTTTCTGGAGGGTTTCTTTGTATCCTATAGCCAAAGGGGAGGGACAATGTTTATAATGTTGTTCCAACAATTTCACTTTTAGGAATACATCTGAGTATCCATGGATGTTCCTGCAAGAATATGTGACTACATTATTTTCTCTCTCACTGCCATGGAATCATCTACAACTCATAGCTGACCCTCCAGTGCTGTAAAAAAAGAGAGGAGACAGCTGGTCGATTTCAACTTCCAGAGAAGCATAGCTTTTGGATAAGCAGCATAACTTCCAAGGGACTATGGCATCCGCTTCCTAAACAACATGCCTCTGGAAACTCTATGAACTTTGAGAAATGATGATAGCTATAGAAAGGCTTCAGGCCTTTTGTTCATAGGGTCGCTATGAATTGTGCTCGACTCAACTGCAATCAACACCATCACCACCCCCAAAACTCCTGTACTGTATTTTAATAGTGAAAAAATTAGTAGAAATTATGTGTTACAGAGCAAGGCTTGACAGAAAAAGAGACAATCAGCTTCCATAAGATTAAAATCAAGAAAACTATGGAGCTACTCTGTCACAGAGAGTTGCTGTGAGTGGGAATAAACCTAACAACGATCTTTATGGAAACTAATCAAAAGGTCTTTCTTCTCCAACATAGCTAAGTTCAAACCATCTGCACCACCATTAGTGAACACTTACTTTATTAAGCAATTACTATGTAATAAAAATTGCTGTAAACACTCTACATGCACCCTTATTTACATTTCATAGTATGAGGTACTAATATTGTTTTAATGAGTAAAGGAACACTGGTGGTGTAAACAGGCTTGACTCCTAACCCAAAGCCTCAATGTGCTTGGTGGATATCGGGGAGAAAGTCCTGGCAACCTACTTCTATAAAGATCACAGCCAAGGAAAATCTATGGACATGGATCAGTGAGAACACAAAGAAAGTACAAACTCTATGATAATATTAACTTATGCCACTGAACAATCCATACAGAAACTGTAAAATGGGAACTGTATTTATTATGTATGCCATTCCTTAGAAACACAAATTATTATGAGAAAAGGGAAAAAACCCTTTTTGAACAGTTCTACTGTAACATGGCTTACCATGAATCAAAATCTAGTCTGTGGCCCCAAACAATATGTAATGAGGGAAATGAGGTTAAAAAAAACCAAAAAAAAAAAACCAAACAAACAAAAAAAAAACAACAACCCCAACCAAACCACAAAACAAACAAGTAAAATACAGAGGCTTAACTTAAATTCAGTATTCTTTACACAACATTGTTTCTCTAATTGTAACATTCTGAAGTAAATAAAATAAAGTTTCATTTATGTGCTGATTAGCACTCTTCTTCTTAGGTATTTTGAAGTGGGTGGAAGTGTAAGTGAGTATATTTTTACTGCCCCTGTTTGTAGTATATTTAACATTAAACACTGTCTCAAATAATGTTCAGAACTAGGCAGGATAAAAATCGTAAACAGCTAGACAAGTAAATAAAGCTGTTATACTACCATAAAGTTTTCTTAGGAATAAAAATCTTCTATATGGATTAGGTTACAGTACTTTCTAGTAGAAAGGATTGCCAAAAGAATGAACAAACCTAACTTGGAGAAAGTATAGCCTGAATGTTCCTAAAAGTAAGGATGTTGGCACTTTGTCCTGCATACTCAAGACTAAATAAGACCATCACTAGAAGATGGCAGTTTAGTAAAATGCAAGGTCAGTGAAAATAAGGGAAACCCTCCATGAAATAGGCTAACCCTGTGCTGTAACAATAATAACCAAGGCGAGCTCTGGTGGCCTAGTGGCAAGAAGTTGCACTGCAATCCCAGAGGTTCACGGTTCAAATCCACCAGATGCTTTGCTGGAGAAGGAAGAACAATCTCCTCCTGTACCAGTCAGATCTGATTTGATGGTACACCAAAAAAATAATAAAACAAAAAAGAAATAAAAAAAACAAAACAAAACAAAAACAATAACCAAAAGTCTGAGGATGGTGGAGGACCAGGCAACATTTAACTGTTACACATAAAGCTGCCATGAATTGGAGTCCACATGATGACAAGTAATAAAGAACAACAAATGTAGTACTATTTACTATTTGAAGTAGGTCACAGTGACTTGCTAGAGAGTGACACCTCGCAGCAGAATCCTTTCAAGCTACTGTGAGATTCCTTTTCTCTGTGTACTATTCAAGAACAGGTTTGTCACATTCCCAGACACTTCTTTAAAAGATCTTTCTCAAATCTTAGCTTAAAATTAAAGAGTTCCCAATCAGCTCCTGGTGAAAATTCTCACATCCAAATTGAAGTCCATTAAATAAGAAAAAAGAAAAGTTATCTTTAGACACAGACTTAGCTTCTGGATCTTGAGCTGCAATATAAAGGCTGTCTGAATGCAGTCACTATTCTAGATAGTATGTGTGTGCACATACTCAATGATGCAGTCATATTGTTATTAGATGCGACTGAGTTGAATATGACACAGCAATCCTATGAACAACAGGTATGAACCTTGTCCTACTTATCCTGTACCATCCTTATTATTTCCTAATTATTTTCTTCTTACTATTCATAAAGCTGTCAGTGTTTTTTCATTTTGCTTACAGTCTTCCTCTTTTGATTGTCCACCTTTCCTAGCATGATGTCTTTTTTTCCAAGGACTGGCACCTTCTGATAATATGCCCTAAGTATGGGAGATGAAGTTTCACCATTCTTGACTCTGAAGAGCACTGTGATTGTAATTTCTTCAACATACTTGCTTGTTCTTTTGGAAATCCTGTTACTGTGTGCCGCTGAGTTGTAATCAACCCATAGCTGATCCTCCAGTGGGTACTCATCCTGTTGCTACATCCATGGAGCAACTGGTGCATTCAAACATGTCTCTGGGATTGCAGTGCAGCTTTTTACCACTAGGCTATCAGAGCTCTCTTCTGGAAATATAGCAATATAATATGTAAGGTAAAGATATCACTGAGTAGTGTTAGGCAAAGAATGTAAATTCATAAAAATGAAATAAAATTGTATTTAGTGTGAATAAAAGCAGCTTAGGGATGTGTAAATTCTTTAACAAGTAAAAAAATTTGTTGTTGTTGTTATATGCCTTGAGTCACTTGCGACTCATAGCGACCCTATGTACAACAGCCCTAAACTCTGCTCTATCTTGTGCCAAATGCACTGCCTCTGACACACCCATCCTGATTACCCTAGTCACTGAATCAATCCTCCTCATAGAGGGCCTTCCCGTCCTGAGCCTGCCCTCCACTCTCCCAAGCATGATGTCCTTTTCCAAGGACCGGTCCTTCCTTACAACATGTCCAAAGTATGTCAGACGAAGCCCCAGAATCCTTGCCTCCAAGGAGCCGCCTGGTTTAACCCTCTCCAGGGTGAATCTGTTTGTTTTCTTAGCAGTCCATGGTACATTCAATACTCTTCTCCAGTACCACAGCTCAAAGGCATCAATTCTCCTTCTATCCTCCCTAGCCACTGTCCAATTCTCTGATGCATGTTAACAAGTGACTGCAAAGACCATGGCCTGTATCTGATGCATCTAAGTCTCCAGAGAGAAACTCTTGCTCTTCAGTACCCTGGAGAGGTCCCTTCCAGCAGACTTTCCCATGGCAATACGTCTTTTAATTTCCTGGCTACTGGTGCCAAGAGTGTTGACTGTGGAGCCAAGCAAACTAAAGCTGTGTACAATCTCAATCTCTTCACCATCCATCCTG
>NW_006399829.1:215789-223042 GCF_000299155.1 Elephantulus edwardii | reverse complement strand
CACCTTTCCCAATTTTGAACCATGCAGTGTTTCCCTGCTCTGTTCTGACGACTGCCTCTTGGTCCAAGTATAGGTTTCGCATTAGCACGATCAAGTGTTCTGGGATTCCCATTCTTCTCAAAGTCAGCCACAGTTTGTTATGATCCACACAGTCAAACTCCTTTGCATAATTAATGAAACACAGATAGACATTCTTTCAGCTAAGATCCATCTAACATCAGCTACAATATGCCTTAGTACCACGACCCCTTCTAAACCCAGCCTGGACTTCTGGCAGTTCTCTGCTGATGTGCTGTTCCAGTCATTTTGGATAATGTTCAGTAGAGTCTTACTTACATGTGAAATCAATGATATTGTTCTATAGTTTCCACACTTTGTTGGGTCACCCTTCTTTGTAAAACTTATCAGTATATTTCTAGAATCAATTGTCTCAACTAATTTCACATCCCCTTTATAAAATGGAACTTTAGGAAAACTTCTTATCATATTAGAAAGATCCTAAGCAATTTTAACAGTTAACTGATGTGCAGAGGCCTGCAAAGAAGTTGTACAAAATCTAATTAAAAGCATGAACTGCATGAGGAAAAAGGCCTGAAATTAATTATTTATTTTTTTTAAATAAACCCCAGAGACTACAGAAGAAATATCCAAGTCCATTAAGAGTAATTTGCATTCCTATACCTCCCTACTAGATAAGTTTTATTCCATATTCTTTCATACTGCAAAAGAAAGCTGCAAAGTCCCTAAAAAAGCAAAGACTGTTTGAGATTATCTTCTAAGAGGTATCAAAACCCCTTGAATTCATTGCCATCAAGTTCGAACCAGCTCAGGAGGAAATAAAAATCAAATAATGACTACAGTGGCATCCACTTCCTAAACAGCATGCCTCTGGAAGCTCTGTGAACTTTGATAAATGATGATGGTTGTGGAAGGGCTTCAGGCCTTTTGTTCATGGGGTCACTATGACTTGTGCTCGACTTGACGACAATCAACAACAACAACACAACTCAAATTAAGTATACATTTCAAAGACCTTTAAGATCGAGATTTTTATCTTTTAGCCACAAAATATTTGCTGATAACACAATTTATTCTGAAGTATGTTAAATTCTTTATGTGACAGTTACTGACTAGGCCACAAGAGGGCATACTTTCAAATGTTGTAAATGGATGGTAATTTTTTAAAAATCCCATCTTTTTAACAGTTCATCAAAAGTTAGCCAGATTATTTGAGATGATTATTCAACATTATCGGAAAGCAACAAATCACAAAGTTTGTACTTTTTTGTTTAAATACACCCCAAAAAATTTTAATGCAACTAAATGTTGATACACTGGGTATAACAAGTATTATAAAAGCATGTAATTGCCTTATTATTACTCTTTATTCTGCTTCTTATATTGAATTTGACCACGCTCCGTATCATTTCATGAAATTATAGCTATTTTGATTGTTTAACCTCATGTCTCTTGGGAATAATGAATTCAGTTTGTGGATAAACAGGTTACAGAAATGAAGAAATTTAAAAAAAAAAGAAATTTTGATAATTATTTAAAAGTATTTAAAAGAGTAAATGAAAAAGGGCACACACAGTAGAAATTTGGTGAAAAATCATGGAGCATTTATATGTAATGTGCACACCAATTCTCCCTATCTGCTTCAAAGATCACATCAACAACTTTTTTTCTCTACTCATTTTTCCTATTTCGGAATCATTTTACAAATCACTTATTTTTTAGAATGAAGAATTTAGGGAATCTATGTCCCCTCTCCCTCAACTGCCTCTGATTTTTGTGGTGCATTACACAGTAAAACTAATTAAAAGAGCTGTCCACATGAATTGTTAATTCCTCCCCTAACTTTCCCTTAAACTCTCAACATATGAATTTTTATTCTTATCATTACATCAACATGCATTTCATTCACATAGCAGCCTGGAACTGTGTGCTTCTGAATTGGCAATACAGTTCTTTAACTATCATGTGCTAGAGCTCCCTGAGAAATGTAATAAAGATGATAAAACTTGAACAATGGTTGGAAAGTGGGTGGAAGTGTAGATAAAACTAAACCTAATTAAATTAAAGCATATTGGTAACTGTTGAAGCTAAATGATCTTTTGCTGTTAGTTGCTGGCAAGTTTAGTACAACTCATAGTGACTCAATGAATAAGAGATCTGAACTCTGCCCTACCCTGTACCATCCTGATCATTCTGTGACATACTGTGTCAATCCATCTAGTTGAGGGCCTTCCTCTCTTCCTTGACCTTATTAAGACTGATGTCCCTTCTCCAAGAAATAGCCTCTGATTTTCCTAAAACCATGCCCAAAATATGTGAGGTGAAGTGCAACCATCTATGTCTCTAAGGAGTACTTTGTACTTTCTTCATGACTTGTTTGTTCTTTTGGCAGTCCATAGGATATTCAGTACTCTTCTCCAGTACCATCACGCAAAGGTATCAATTCTTCTGTCATCTGTACTGACTATCCAGCTCTCAGATGCACAGGAAGTGATTGAAAAGACCACAGCCTGAAGCAAGCACATCTTAATCCTCAAACTAACATCGCTGCTCCTTTGTAATTTGGAGAGGATCCTAACTGCAGACATTCAAAGAATGTTATTGTTATTATGTGCCACTCAATTGCCTGCAACTCACAATAGCTCTGAACTCTGTCCTGAGTCAGTCTTACTGTCTCCAGCACACCCACCTCCATTACCCCAGTTATTGTTTCAACCCATCTTATCCGAGGTCATCCTCTCCTGTGCTGTCTCTCCACCTTTCCAAGCATAATGTCCTTATCCAGGGACTGGTTCCTCCTGGCCACATGCCCAAACTATGTGGGACAGAGCTTCAAAATCCTTGCCTCCAAAGAGTAGCCTGATTTTATCCTCTCCAGGATAAACATATTTTGTTCTTTTGGCAGTCCATGGTATGTTTAATACTCTTCTCCAGCACAACTCAAAGGCATTAATTCTCCTGTCAACTCTAGTCACTGTCCAGCTCTCAAATACATACATGATTATGATGAAGATCAGGGTCTGAATCAGGTACACCTTTGTCTCCAAACTCATCATTCAAACAGACGCAGGAAAAAAAAATTATTTAACAAAAGCCACCTGGACCAGGATCAGGAAGATTGTTGTGTGAATGGAGCAGGGGAGCACTGCGTGGTTTGGAATTGGGAAGGGAATGCATCAGGGTTGTATTCTCTCTCCTTACCTTTTCAATCTATATGCTGAGCAAATGATCCGAAAAGTTGGACTCTATAAAGAGGAAAGAGGCATCAGGACTGGAGGGAGACTCATCAATAACCTGCATTTATGCAGATGACACAACCTTACTTGCTGAAAGTAAGGAGGATTAGAAGCACCTGCTGCAGAAGATCAAGGAATACAGCTTTCAGTATGAACTGCTACTCAATATCAAGAAAACAAAGATTCTCACCACTGGACCAATGGCAAGTGTGACTGAACTGTCAACAACTTCATCTTCCTTGGATCAACAATTAACACCCTTGGTATAAGCAGTCAGAAAATAAGAAGATGCATTGGACTGGGAAAATCTGCTGTTAGGGACCTCTCCAAATTATTGAGGAGTAGTGATATCATTTTGAGAACTAAGGTGCGTCTAATTCAGGCCATGGTCATTCTGATTACTAGCTATGCATCTGAGACCTGGACAATGAATAAAGATGACAGAAAAAGAATGGATACCTTTCAGCTGCGGTGTTGGAGAAGAGCACTGAACATCCTATAGAATGCCAAAAAACAAACAGTATGTCTTGGAGAAAGTGCAGCCAATGTTTTCTTTGAAGGCAAAGATGACACAGCTTCATCTCTCATACTTCAAGCATGTTGCTAGGAGAGACTATTCCTTGAAGAGGAACATGATGATCGGAAAGGTAGAGGGTCGGCAAAGGAGAGGAAGAGTCTCAACCAGGTGGAGTGCCATAGTGACAGCCACAATGGGCTCTAATGTATCAGGAAGTGTGAGGATGGCCCAGAGAGGACAGGGTTCAGATCTGTTGTTCACAGGGTCATTATGAATGTACTTGACTTGACAGCACCTGACAACACAACTGATACTGCAAAAGACAAAAAGACCAATGGAAAAGAATAGCAAACCCTGAACTCAACCCATCTACCTAAGGTCAACTGATCTTTGACAAGGAGACAAAATCTGTAAGTGGGATTTTAATAAATTTTAACAAATAGTGCTGGCAAAATCAGACATCGATCTGTAGAAAATGGAAATATGATCCATATCACACATCATACACAAAAACTAACTTAAGGTAGATTAAAGATCTAGAGGTAAAACAAAAAATTATAAAACTACCACACACAAAAATAATAAATTTAGAAGCCCTATTGGTGGAAGATCTATCAACAATCTGCATTATGCAGACGACACAACCCTGCTTGCTGAAACTGAGGACCTGAAGCGCTTGCTGCAGAGGGTCAAGGACTGCAGCCTCCAGTATGGATTGAGGCTCAATGTCAAGAAGGCAAAGATTCTCACCACTGGAACAACTGGCAGCATCAGGATGGATGGTGAAGAGATTGAGATTGTACACAGCTTTAGTTTGCTTGGCTCCACAGTCAACACTCTTGGCACCAGTAGCCAGGAAATTAAAAGACGTATTGCCATGGGAAAGTCTGCTGTTAGGGACCTCTCCAAGGTACTGAAGAGCAGTGGTGTCACTCTGGAGACTAAGGTGCGTCTGATATAGGCCATGGTCTTTGCAATCACATGTTATACATCAGAGAGTTGGACAATGACTAGGGGGGATAGAAGGAGAATTGATGCCTTTGAGCTGTGGTGCTGGAGAAGAGTACTGAATGCACCATGGACTGCCAAGAAAACAAACAGATTCACCCTGAAGAGGGTTAAACCAGGCGGCTCCTTGGAGGCAAGGATTCTGGGGCTCCTTCCAACATACTTTGGACATGTTGTAAGGAGGGACTGGTCCTTGGAGAGGGACCATCATGCTTGGTAGGGTGGAGGGACAGTGCAGGAAGGGAAGGCCCTCTATGAGGTGGATTGATTCAGTGACTGGGATAATTGGATGGGAGTGTCAGAGACAGTGTGACTGGCACAGGACAGAGTTCAGGGCTGTTGTACATAGGGTCATTATGAGTCACAAGTCACTTGATGGCACATAACAACAACAGTCCATCGTATTAGACGACTTTGAAATGTAACCAAAAATCTACAACCAGGATAGGATAAAACAGGTGCATAGAACCTTCTAAAAATCAAATCCCTGTGTGCATAAAAAACTTCTCCAGTAAGTTAAAAAGAAAACCCACAGACTTGGAAAACTATTCAGAAGTGATACTTATCTGATAAGAGTCTCATAAGTAAAATTTATAGAATATTCCATAATCAACAAGAAAAACAATAAATAATTCAATTACAAAATTGCAGAAAATATGAAAACACTTTTCACTAAAAAGGACCTTAAAACAGTCCATAAATACATGAAGAAATGGTCAAAATCTCTAGCTTTTTGTTGTTATGTACTGTTGAGTTGACTATAACTCATAGCTACCCTATAAATAATAGCTGAGTCAATCTCACCATCTCACACTTGAGCCCACTGTTACATTCACTGTCAATCCATCTCATTGAGGGTCCTCCTCTTCTGCACTGATTATCTACATTTCCCAACATGATGTCCTTCACCAAGGACTGGCCCCTCCTAAAAACATGCCTGAAGTATGTGAGACAGTTTTGCCATCCTTGCCTCCAAGGAGCACCATGGTTTCATTTTCTCCAAGAGACCTCTGTGTTCTCTTGGCAGTCCATGGAATATTCTGTACACCATGGAATATTACTGGCACCTCACAAAGATAACATATGCGAAAAGAAAAAGAAAAAGAAAAAGAAAAGGAAAGGACTTTTTTGACTCTTGTTGAAGTCAGGATCACTGGTGGTAGATCCTGAGTCATCCCACCCCTGCTTAAGACAGGACACATACCTGCCCAACCCAGCACCATCCTCAATCTCTGGTGTGCTTATGCAGAGTTTGGCAGCTATGTGTCAAACCATCTTGTTGGGAGATTTTCTTATTTTACAATAATCATTTCTGTTTCCAAGCATCAGCTCCCTTCTGATAACATGCCCAATGCATGTGAGGCAAATTCCCACCACTCTGACTTCTAATGACCACTCTGCCTGCATTCTCTTCAAGGTAGATTTGTTTGTTCCTCCAGTAGTAGTTCATGGCATATTTGAAATTCTTTGCCAACAATACAATTGACAGGCATAAGATTTTTTTCCTTTAGTGTGTTCTTTATTAATTGTCCAACTTTCATATGCCATCAGAAACAATTAAAAACACCTTGCACAATTATTAATTGAAATAAATCAAAGACCTAAGTGTTTGAACAAAACCATAAAATTCTAAACAAAAATATGAGAACAGTTTTGTAACCTTGAGTTAGGCAGAGTGCAGTGATATGTCATTAAAAGCATAGATCATAAAAGATGAAACTGATTAATTTATGCTTTAGTAACTTTAAAAGGTTTTCACTTCAAGAGACGACAGTAAGAAAATGAGCAGGCAAAGTAAAAGACAATACCAGAAAAATATCACTAAACTGTATATGAGACTGCCTTAGGTTAGTGCATGGTTCAGAGCTCCTGTACACAGGGTTGCTGAGTTATATGTGCCTTGACGGCACACAACATGTATGATAAAACACTGGCAAAATTATTAGGAGAAAATATTAGCAAATAATATTAAATAGTATATAAGATCATACATGTATTATTAGGAGAAAATATTAGGAAATCATTTTCAAGGGCTTGTATTCAAAATATAGACGAACTCTCACAACTCAGTAAGATAATTCAATTTAAAAACGAACAAAACGCTTGCCTGAATAGACTTTTAATGAAAGATATGCATAAATATACACATATTCCTAAAAGCACGCATTAAAAGGCGATAAAAAATATTACTCATTATTGTTGTTGGGTGATACTGTGTCAGGTACAACTCACAGCAATCCTACGAATAATAGATCTAAGTCCTTTCCTACCTGCCTCCGTACCCACTCATAACACACTTGAGTCCACTGTCGCAGTCACTGGAACAATTCACCTCACCGAAGGTCCTACTCTCTTTTGCTGATCCTCCACCTTTCCAAACACAATATCCTTCTCCATGATATAAGCCTCTAACAACATGTCCAAAGTATGTGAGATGAAGCTTTGCCATTCTTACCTACAAGGAGTACCCTGAT
>NW_006399829.1:208247-215104 GCF_000299155.1 Elephantulus edwardii | reverse complement strand
AGACTGGCAAGTAACAATAATAATTTCCCTATCTCCTGATCTCTGATATCAATACTGTTGATTATCAACCCAAATAAGATGAAATCATTGACCATTTCAATCTTTCTTCCATCTAGCATGATACTGCCTATTGAACCAATGTGAGAATTTCTGTTTAAGGAAGATGCAAATAAAAACTATTGTGCGATTACTTCCATGTTGTTGCTGTGAGGTGCTGTTCAGTATGACTCATAATAACCCTATGAACAACAGGTCAGTACCATGTCATCTCCGTGCTATCCTCAACATTTCTGTCCTACTTGAGTCTGTTGCTGCAGTCACAGTATCAATCCATATTGTTAAGGGTCTTCCTTTCTCTCACACACTTTCCACCTCTCCAAGCATGATGTCCCTTTAGAACCTCTCCTACAACAAGCCCAAAGTACGTGAGGCATAGCTTTGGCATTTTTGCCTTCAAGGAACATTCTGGCTGTTCAGCATATAGAATGAATAGATATGGACAAAGGATAAATGCCTAACACACCTTTCTGAGTTTTAAACCATGTTGTGCTCCTCTGCTCTGTTCGGACAATATCATCTTGGTCCAGGTATAGGTTTTGCATGAATTCTGTTCTGAGATTCATGTTTTACTTGTGTTTTGGGATATCCATTATTCTCAATATTAGCCATAATTTGTTATGATTCACACAATCAAATAACTTTGTATAGTCAGTATAGTCTACTGGTATTCTCTGCCTTCAGCTAAGATACATCTGACATCAGCAATGATATCTCTGATGCCACAGCCATGTCTAAACCCCATTTGAACTTCTGAGAATTGTCAATGTACTGTTCTAGCTATTTTTTTATGATCTTCACTAATATGTTGCTTACATGTGATATTACTGATACTGTTTGATAACTTCCACATTCTGCAGGATCACTTTTCTTGGAAATGGAACAAGTATGAAGTTCTTCCAATTAATTGGCCAGGTAGCTGTCCTACAAATTTCCTGGCTTAAGACTGGTGAACACATCCAGGGCTGCATCTGTTAGCTGAAACATGTAAGCTGATATCCCATGGATTCCTGGGGCTTAATTTTTTGTCAATGCCTTCAGTGCTGCTGAACTTCCCCCTTCATTAGTATTGGCTATTGGTTATAGGAAATATTTCCACATTGACCTATCAACTGATATTTGACAAGGTAATAAAACCTATCAAATGAGGAAACATCAGCCTCTTTTTAACAAATGGTTCTGACAAAAATAGACATTTGCTTGCAGAAAATACAAACACAATCCATGTGTCACACAATACATAAAACCCAACTTGAAATATTACAATGACCCTGTAAGTCAGTTTGGCATTTCCTCAAAAAGCTGAAGAGAAAATTCCACATGACCCAGCTTTTCCACTGCTTAGAACATACTCTGAGAAAATGAGAACTGAGGCACAAATGGAGATGTGTATACCAGTATTTATAGCAGTGTTATTCACTCTCACAAGTACCCTTAACACTGAGTTTTACTCCAGATCTGACCCTGAACTCAGTTCCAGAGACAAAAAGGAAATACAACTGCCAGCTAAGGAAGCAAAAGAGGATGAAGCCTCAGGGTTAAGACAGCCATCCCCACTGGACCCACCTGGGAAAACACTCTGCAGTCCAGAGGAGAGTAAATGTCTGGAAAATATCTTCTAACAGAACAAGAAGGCAAGCAGCTTTAACCCAAGACCACCAGTAAGGTGATAAAGTGTGCTCCCCTTCCCCCTTCACATCAACGCCCCTGTTCAGCATGAAGAAGTTAGAGAATCTGCACCCAATTCCCAAATGAGAAACTCACAAGTGAGTAAGACAGTTTGTTTAATCACGATTGGACTATGCTTACCATTGCCTTGTATCATCTGGTCCCCACTGGATCCTTTTCATTTCCTTCACCTGCTTCCCCCACCAACCAAACTGTGCAGCTCTGCAACTGCATCCCTGCAATTATCATCCCTGCCTATCGTCACTGTCTGCTCCCAAGCCTCACCTCCTTGTATATCCCAGCATGTTTTTCCCCAATAAAACACACACACACACCCCCAATCAAAAACAACAAAAAAAACAAGTACATGGAAACAGTCCATATATCCAACCACACTCGAATGGATTGAGAATCATGCATTCACCCAATGGAATACTACTCTGCATGAGGGAACAATGATTCTGAAAATAACTACCTAACTTGGGAGGGGCTGGAGAGCATTATGCTAAGTGGACTGACTCAGTCCTATAGGGGCAAATACAGTATAAAACTACTATTATAGAAATAGAAAGATAACCCATAAAAAGTGTATGAGGTTCCAAGGGGTGGGGTAGGGACAGAGGAGTGAGGACAGGCAGGGGGTGTAATCACAGGATCCCACAATCTGATGGGTAGAGGGAGGAGTGGCTAAAGGATATGGGAAAAATCTGGTGTAAAAAACAGTGTACATGAACTTTGTAAGTAAACCAGTGAAAAAGAAAAAAAATTGTTTTAAAAAAACCCACCAGAAAACAACCTATTCAAAGTGGATCAGAGCCCTAGGGGTAAAACGCAAAATCATAAAGATTATTAAGAGACAAAAAAGAACAAAATTAGAAGCCCTGGCCTTCATGGATGATTACGTAGTCTTGTCTAACAGAGTAAAAAATGCACAATCTGAAGATGATAAAATCAATGAATGAAACCTTCTAAAAATCAAATCCCTGTGTACATCAAAAACATTCTCCAGTAGAGTAAAAAGAAAGTCCACAGATCTGGAACCAACATTTTGCAAAGACATGTTAGAAAAGGGTCTCATAACCAAAGTTTACAGACTCCTATAGGGCTTCCACAGGAAAAGATTGATAATCCAATCACAAAATGGGCAAAAGACATGAAAATACAAAGGAGAACATTCAGATGGTAAAGAAACAGAAGAAAATGTACAAAATCACTAGCAGTCAGAGAGATACAAATCAACACCATAAAGAGACAGCACCTCACTTCAGCATCAGTAGCAAAGTGCAACAAAATAACAAGCAATAAATTGGCAAGGATATGGAGAGACTGAAATTCTTATGCAGTGTTGGTGGGACTGCAAATTGGTACAACTGCCATGGAAGGTAGTTTGCCAGTTCCTCAAAAAGGTGAACACTGAAATCACATTTATTCCACTGCTAGAAATATATTCAAAGAAAACAGAACTGAGACACAAATGCACATATGCAAACCTATGTTCATTAGCAGCCATTATTTACAACAGCAAGAAAATGGAAGCAGCTCAAATGTCCATCAAAAACCGAAAGGATTGTGATATCATGGTACATTCACATAATGGAATACTATGTAAGCATTAAGGAGCAACTTCATAAAATACTATATAACCTGGGAAAGACTGTTGCTGCTGTTGTTGTTATGTGGCATTGAGTCGCCTACGACTCATAGCAACCCTATGTACAACAGCCCTAAACCCTGCTCTATCCTGTGCCAATTGCACTGCCTCTGAAACATCCATCCAATTACCCCAGTCATTGAATTATTCCACCTCACAGAGGGTCTTCCCCTCTTGGGCCGTCTCTCCACCCTCCCAAGCATGATGTCCCTCTCCAAGGATCAAACCCTCCTTACAACATGTCCTAAGTATGTCAGATGAAGCCCGAGAATCCTTGCCTCCAAGGAGCAGCCCGGTTTAACCCTCTCCAGGATGAAACTATTTTCTTGGCAGTCCATTGTACATTCAATACTCTTCTCTAGCACCACAGCTCAAAGGCATCAATTCTCCTTCTATCCTCCCTAGCCACTGTCCAACTCTCTGATGCATAACAAGTGACTGCAAAGACCATAGCCTGTATCAGACGCACCTTAGTCTCCAGAGAGAAACTCCTGCTCTTCAGTACCCTGGAGAGGTCCCTAACAGCAGACTTTCCCATGGAAATAAGTTTTTTCATTTCCTGGCTACTGGTGCCAAGAGTGCTGACTGTGGAGTCAAGCAAACCAAAGTTGTTAACAATCTCATTCTCTTCACCATCCATCCTGATGCTGCCAATTGGCCCAGTGGTGAGAATCTTTGTCTTCTTGACACTGAGCCTCAATCCATACTGAAGGCTTCAGTCCTTGACTTTCTGCAGCAAGCATTTCAGGTCCTCCTCAGATTCAGCAAGCAGGGTTGTGTCATTTGCATAATGCAGACTGTTAATAGATCTTCCACCAATCCTGATGCCACACCACTCCTCATAGAGCCCAGCCTCTCAGATGATCTGTTCTTCATACAGGTTGAAAAGGTATGGAGATAGGACACATCCCTGGCAAACACCTTTCCCAATTTTGAACTATGCAGTGTTTCCCTGCTCTGTTCTGACGACTGCCTCTTGGTCCAAGTATAGGTTTCGCATTAGCACGATCAAGTGTTCTGGGATTCCTATTCTTCTCAGAGTCAGCCACAGTCTGTTATGGTCCACACAGTCAAATGCCTTTGCATAATCAATGAAACACAGATAGACATTCTTTCAGCTAAGATCCATCTAACATCAGCTACAATATCCCTTAGTACCATGACCCCTTCTAAACCCAGCCTGGACTTCTGGCAGTTCTAGAGAGCATTATGCTGAGTGAAATATCTAAGTTAGATAAGGACAATTATTGCACATGGCCACTACTATGAAAATGGGAAGATAACTGAATGAGATGTGTATAAATGTTCAAAATGTAAAACAGAGGTTTGCAAAAGGAGAAGAGGAAAATATCACTGGGATAGCAGAGGTTAGTGAGGGGTGTATGTGTGAAGTAATGGGAAAGGTTTAATGGGGTGAATGCATGACATTATGCTGAGTGAAATATCTTAGTCACAAAAGGACAAATACTGCACCGTTATAAAGCAGGTCTGACATGAGGCTTTGGGAGGAGAATAGGATTAAGAGTGGATAGATAACGAACAGTGCACTGGAAGAGATGAAGGAAAGAATTATATGAAAAGAGTTTATGCATTGGCATTACATGTACAGCAATAGCCCAAAATAAGAGGTACAATGCAAAGAGGAACTGGCAGGAGGCGGGTAATGTACAACAATGAATGAATATAAAACCCAAAATGCAATCCGGGCTAGGAGGAAGGGACGGGCTAGGAGGAAGGGACGAAGGGAGGGAGAGGCAGTAAAAATGTGCAACAATGAATGAATAAATATCTAACTTCTGTAAACTTTTGCTAAAAACACAAGATAAAAAAGACCTGTTGCATTGGGAAAAATAGGCTGTAAAAGACTTCTCTAAAGTGCTAAAGAGCAATAAATTCCATTGAAAGACTTGAAAAAAAAACACAACCAACCGCCCCCCCAAACCCTGCCGGAGATTACTGAGTCACTTCCAACTCAATCGCAATGAGTTTGAGAGTGTTTATTGTTTTTGGTTTCGGGGTGGAAGGAGTTGGAGTGGCAGAAAGGGCAAGTGAGGAACGTACACTCAGACAGGCAGGCATATAAGGGACTAAATTTATCTATGCATACTATGATAATAATAATAATAATAATGTTGTTTATTGCACTGAGCTGTCATAAGGCATAACATAATAGCTCAATAAATGAACCACAAAACAATAAAGGTCCAACAAATAAAAATCAAAATAAAAAGGAAACAATTTAATTTTTCACATACAAATATTTTACTGAACATTTTATAAATATGAATAAGCAACTTCTCACCAAATACATTATCATCCTTAGCATAAAGATTTTGCTTATTTCCATCTGGGAAGAGCCAATTGATATGGGAAGAGGGTGATAAACAGGTGAGGGAATGGTATAGTCATGGAGAAGTTAAACACAGCATTACTTTACCAAAACCCCATAACTAGGTTGCTCAAAAAGTTCAGCACAGCACTGTCATACCAAAACCAGCTGATTCTGGTTCCAATTCAGATTCACAGGGACCCACTACAGGGTTTCTAAAGTTCTAAACCTTTATGGGAAAAGACTGTCCATCTTCTTCCTATGGATCTCAACTGGTAGATTTGAATTGCAGACTTGTTAGTAATTTAACATGTCACAAACTATGGCACCAGAGCAACTAGCTCACTCACTCAGTTACCACTAATATCCATAGCTGACCTACCACTGGGTTTCTGAAGCTGTAAATGACAAAAAAGAGATTGTCCCTCTTTCTCTTGTGTAGGTGGACAGGTTTGACCATTGGGTTAGCAATGTAACTCTCTAAGAGATACACCACCAGAGCTTGTGAACTACTGCTGTCATATGTCCATGAGTCAGACTTGATACACAGGTGACCACTCAGCAAGTTTTCAGAGGCAGGACATTGCATGGGAATGAGCTTTTGCAGCAGGGCAGCTGGTGGATTCAAATCAGGTCTCTTTAGGATTGCAGCATTGCTTCTTACCACTAGAATGTCTACTTGTGCTTTATTGACTATGCAAAGGCACTTGAATGTGTGGCAAACAATAAGCTACCACTAACACTGAGAAAAAATAGGAATCCCAGGCAGTTGGTTGTGCTCATTATGCAGCAATTCCACTTCTAGGTTAAAAATTAAAAGGACTTAAAAGCAGTAACTCAAATAGATGTATACCAATATTCATTACAGCAATATTCACAATCAACAATGGAAACAACCTAGATAAAATAAACAAAATATTGTATATGGACAAAATGGACTACGATTCAGTGCTCATATACAATAAGGATCTGATTCATGTTACAACATGGATGAACCATGAAAAGAAGCTGTGGTAACTGAAATAAGCCAGGGACAAAGGACAAATAACGTATGGTCCCACTTACACAAAATATCTAAAATATACAAGATCTCTGGGACAGAAAGTAGATTAGTGGTTAAGAGAAAAATAAAGAAGGTGTTATTTGTTTGCA
>NW_006399829.1:199311-207167 GCF_000299155.1 Elephantulus edwardii | reverse complement strand
AATAGTGCAACAATGAATGAATGGAAACCCAAAATCTCTGTAAATGTTTATGAAAATTAATAAAATATAATTATAGAAAAAAAATGTCTACTTATGCTTTATTGACTATATTGTGACTTACAACAAGCCACCACTAACACAAGAACAGGAATCCCAGGAACTTACTTGTGCTCATGTGAAACCTATAATTAGAGCAAGAAATTGTCATCAGAACAGAGCAAGGGAACATGACAATGTCTGAAATTAGTAAAGGTATGCTCTATATTATTTTAGGTATCTGCATACCAAATCAACTTCTATGCTGAACAAATCATTTGAGAAGCTAAACTTTAAGAAGAATGAAGCATGAGGATGGGAGGAGACTCACCAACAACTTGTAGATGACACCTTACTTGCAGAAAGTGAGCAGAACCTTAAGTGTTTGGTTCAGGAGAAGGACTACAGCCTTCATTATGAATTGCATCTCAACATCAAAAAGACAAAAATTCTCACTACTGGACTTACAGGCAAAATAATGATAGATGGAGAAAAGACTGCAGTTGTCAGTAATTTCATGTTACTTAGATGTACAATCAACATGCTTGGTACCAGCACAGTCTAGAGATCAGAAGATGATATACTGCACCAGGGAAGTCTGCAGTCAAGTGTCTCTTTGGAGATTGGCAATGATGCCAATTTAAAGACTAAAACGTACCTAATTCAAGCAATTGTCTTTTCAATCACCTGCTATGCATCTAAGAGCAGAACAATTAACAAGAATGACAGGAGAAAATCTGAGCATCACTTTTGAGGTGCAATGCTGGAGAAAAGTACGGAATATGTCAAGGTGTGGCAAAAGAACAAACAACATGTCTGAATGAAAGTGCAACCAGGGTGTTCCTTAGAGGCAAAGATGGTGAGGATTTGTCTTATGTACTCTAGGCATGTTGTTAGGAAGGGTTATTTCTTGGAAAGGAAATCAAATCATGCTCAGAAAGGTGGAGGGTCAACGAAGGAGAGGGTGACCCTCCATGTGATGGACTGATATAGTGACTGCCGCAATAATGATGGCACAAGAAGGTCAAAGTTCAAATTTGTTGTTCATAGGGTTGTTATGAGTTATATTTGATTCTGTGGTACCTAGCAACAACAGATGTTAGACGTTATGAATAAAATTATATACAAAACAGTAGCCCTGTCCTCACCAGCTTGCAGAGTTAGTTTCATTCAAATATGCTAAGACCTGTATTTTCAGTACTATATTGTTGTTAAGTGCCGCTCGCTGAATTGCTTTACAACCCACAGTAACCCTATGTACAACCATTCTGAACCCTGCTCGATCCTGTGCTAATCTCACCGTCTCTGACATCCCCACCTCCATATTACTCCAGTCAGTGAGTCAATCCATTTAATCCAGGGTCTTCCTCCCTTATGCTGTCCCTCCACCTTCCCAAGCATCATGTTCACTCTAAGGACTGGTCCCTCCTTGCAATATGCCCAAAGTATGTCAAAAACTTTGCCTTGAAGGGGCAGACTGATTTCACACTATCAAGGATGAACCTGTTCTCCTAGCAGTCCATGGTATATGCAAAACTCTTCTCCAGCACCAGAGCTCAAAGGCATCAATTCTTCTTCTATCATCCCTAGTAATTATCTAGCTTTCAGATGTAAGAGTAAGTAATTGTGAAGACCATGACCTGGATCAGGTAGACCTTAGTCTCCAAATTGAAATCACTGCTCTATAGTACTCTGGAGAGGTCCCTGATAGCAGATTTTCCCAATGCAATTCTTTTGATTTCCTGACTGCTGATACCAAGACGGTTGACTGTGGAGCCAAGCAAACTGAAGCTGTTACCAATCTAAATGTCTTCACTATTATGATGCTGCCAATTGGCACAGTGGTGAGAATCTTTGTTTTCCTGACGTTGAGTACAATTCATATTGAACGCTGTAGTCCTTGACCTTCTGCAGTAAATGCCTTAGATGCTCCTCAGTTTCAGGAAGCAAGATTGTGTCATCTGTGTAATGCAGGTTGCTGATGAGTATTCCTCCAATCCTGATGCTGCATTCCTCTTCATAGTGCCCAGCCTCCTGGATGATCTTTTTCACATGTAGTCTAAAAAGGTATGGAGACAGGATGCATCCCTGGCATACTCCTTTCCTGATTTTGAACCATACAGTGTTTCCTTGCTTTGTTCTGATGACATAAGTTTCGCTTAAGCTCACTCAAGTGTCCTGGATTTCCCATTCTTCTCCGAGTTAGCAACAGTTTGTTGAGAGCCACACAGTCAAATGCCTTTGCAAAGTCAAGGAAACACAGAGATATTCCTCCGGTATTCTCTGCTTTCAGCCAAGATCTATCTAACATTAGCTATAACATCCTTAGTACCACGGCCTCACCCTGCACATCTGGCAGTTCTGTGTCAATGTTCTGTTCCAGTTGTTTTTGGATAATTTTCAGCAGGATCTTGCCTGCATGTGATATTAAAGATATTGTTCAATAATATCTACACTCTGTTAGGTGACCTTTTTTTGGAATGAGAACAAATGTAGATCTCTTCTAGGCAGTTGGCCAGGAAATTGTCTTCCAGATTTTTTGGCACAAGGTAGTGAGCATGTCCAGTTCTGCATCTGTAAGCTGAAATAGGTCAAATGGTAAGTTGTAAATTCCTTGGGCCTTGTTTTTTGCCAGTTCCTTCAGAGAAGTTTGAACTTTCTCCTTCATTATCATAGGCTTATTTAAGAAATTCTTTTGGGTCAAGTCTTTGTATACTCCTTCCATCTTCTTTTAATGCTTCCTGGATCATTCAATATTCTGCCCAAAGCATTCTTAAGTATTGAAACTTGTAGTTTCAATTTGTTTAATTTCTTCAACTTAAGAAATGCTGAGAGAGCAAGGGGTAGCTGGGGAGAGGGAGGTGCTGGAGTGCATATGTAGAAGTACAAGGGATGCTGATATAGCAGGGAAATGAAAGGGATAAGACATGTGCGTGGACACACACACGACAATTAATGTATCGGTTATTTCTTTATGGGGAAGTGTCTTTCATCTGCTCCTTTAGGTAAAATGCTTGTTTCTCAGATATTGTTCTAAAGCTAATCATCCAAATGAAGACAGACTAGGATTGGCTATCCAATTCTGAAATATAACAGGTCTTTGAAAACCCTATGTACAATTGAGCACACTTAGAGTATACTAACAGACAAGGCTGAGCCCTCAAATCTGGAAACATAAAAGAGGAACAATTGCAAGCAGAAAGTAATGAGTAGAACGTGAAATTTGCAAAACATGAATGTAAGAAAACTGGAAATTGTTAGGAAAGAAATGGAACACATAAATATTGAAACACTAGGTACTGGCAAAACGAGATGGATTGGATTGGGACATTTTGAATTAGATGGTCATATGATCTACTATACCAGAGATGAAAAAGTTAGGAAAAATGGGGTTGCTTTTATAGTTCAAAAGGCCATTTGTATGTCCATCTTGATGTGACTGACAGGCTATACTTTACCTCAAAAAAAAAATGGGAAAGTATAATGTTGGCAAGTTATGAAAATAGATGGACTTTTTAGAACACTTTCTCAAGGCTCATGAAAAATATAATAAGTTAACATTTTAGAAGTAATTAATAATTTAATAAATTTTAATTCAATATTATGCCAATTATAGATTCTCCCTAATTAGAATATTAAAAATTTGATTACTAGTTAATTTTATTAACAACTATATTCAAGTGAAAACTGAACAATGAATAAGGAAGATGAAAAAAAAAAAAAGACATGATGCCTTTGAATTATGGTACTGGCAAAGAGTATTTGAATATACCAAGGACTGCCTCAAGAGCAGATCAGTCGTGGAAGAAATGAAGCCAGAGTAATTTTTAAACACAAGGATGGTGAGCTTTTTTTTCTCACATAATTTGGGCATATTAAGACAAAGGTTAGTGTCTGAAAGAAGACAGCGCACTTAGAAAAGGAGAAGGGCTGTTAAAGAGAGAGAAATCTGTAAGGGGTTGAGTTGACCCCATGACCGCAATGACAGACTTAAAAAAACATTGTGAGTGCAGTGCAGTATTGGGTGAAGTTTTGTTCTGCGATACACAGGGCTTTTATGAGTTGGAGCTGAACTCATCATGATGACTAACATTACCACTAATAATATTGAAAAAATTCTATACTTTCTATTAGGTTGACTAATCACTTAAGCAATCACACGAGCAAATTAAAAAAATCTCCATAAATGAAAAAATGAATTTGGGGAAAGTAAAAAAAAAAAAAAAGTGAGTGGGAAAGTTATAACAATGCCATCTATAGGACAATTAGTAGAATGCAGACAACTACCCTGGAATTGGTGTAATTCTTAAAACATCTTTATTAGGAATGGAGAAAAAGACATGATGCCTTTGAATTGTGGTACTGGCAAAGAGTATTTTTTTTTCCCCAGCACCTGTTAAAGTTAAAGAGTATTTGAATATACCAAGGACTACCTCAGGAGCAGATCAGTTGTGGAAGAAGTGAAGTGGAAATCATTCATTAATAAAATACCCAAAATTGAACCTTAGCCTATTTATAAGAAATTTCAAGGTTAATTTAAAATTGTAATATAAAACTATCTGTGAGCTTTTTATAAATGTTACTCACAGTATTTAGACAAATTAGCAACTTACCTCACTCGAGGTCAGATGGGTAATGGTTGCAAAAAGCATACCAGAAAAATGTTTGTATGCATTTTATTAACTATGCATTCAAGTATGTGGATCATAACAAATTCTGAGTAACACTGTGAAGGACAGGAATTCCGTAACACTTAACGCTGCTTATGCAGAACCTGAACATGGACCAAAACTCAGTCAGTGGAACAGAAGTAAGGGATATTGAAATGTTTAAATTGAAGAAAGGTTGTCTTTCCATCATGATTAAATCTGTATGCTCAGCACTGTCAGTTGCACCTTAATCCTCAAACTGACATCACTGCTTCTCAATAATTTGGAGAGATCCCTGACTGCAGACATTTCCAGTGCAATTCATCTCCTGACTGCAAGTACTAAGTGTGTTGACTGTGGATCCAAGTAACATTAAGTTGCTGACAGTCATTTAAGTTTGGAAGAAAAACAGAGTGTTCCTTAGAACTGAAAGGACTGTGAGAGTTTGTCTCAAGATTTTGGACATGTTATCAGAAGCAGCTCTGGTTTTCTGATGGTATGGAGTTGCACTGATAACCCAAAGGCACAAAGGCATGTAGTTTGAATCTACCAGCTGCTCAATGAATCAAAGATGGGCAGTCTCCTCCTGTGCCATTTACAGCCTCTAAAAACCTGCTGGGAGTGGTGGTGGTGTTCAACTATAAGTCCATTCCAAGTTAAGAGCACATAACAACATAGAGAGGAGATAATCCCCACAGAAAGATATGCTTTATTAAATAGTGTTTGTGAAAGAGGAAGAACTTCAAATAGGGGAATTAACACAGTGGCTGCAAGAATGGGATGACAGTGTTTTGTTTTTGGTGCATACGAGTTTGCTAAGTGTTACAAGCAACTTTAACAGCACCTAACAACGATAAGAATGACACAGAATAGGCTAGGCTAGGCAAGGCTAGATCTGTTGTTCATAGGGTTGCTATAAGTTGTACGAGGCTTGATGACATCTAACAACAATATGGCTGATCTGAAAATCTGAATCCAAGAGATTGTTATCCACATTGCAAGGGTTTAAGTCATATCCTCCTTATCTGATAAGAAAACTGTTAAATTATGAAGTAACCTCGTTGAAAGGGAGTACAGTTCAAGATCAGTCAGGGTTTGTTCTGTTATATGAGGAGCTATTGTTTTGGAGAGGGACCTCATGCTTGGAAATGTCAGTAAAAGAAAAGAAGACCTTAACAAAATGGACTGACACTGACTAAAGCAATGGGCTCAAGTGTGTCAGAGATGATGATCACTGGAGCAATGAAGAAAAGACAGAAACTGTCAACAATGTCATTTTACTTGGATCCACAATCAATACTCTAGGTTCTAGCCATCAAGAAAAAAATGTGTGGCATTAGAAAAGCCTGCTGTCAAGGACCTTTCCTTGGTCCTAAAGAGCAATTATATCAGTTTAAACTAACAGTCAAGCAAGCACCAGCAGCTGAGTCAGTCACAGATGTCCTAAAGCCATTCCCTTACTACTTCTTCAAAGTAGTTTCACATTGGATGGTTTCACAGTATTTTATTAAAAACCGGTTTTTTAAAAATGGTTATTTGCTGAAAAGCTAAATTGTATTGATAAGTTTTGGTAACAAGTATTTTTCAAGTGACACAAAGCTAAATGCCCTGCATTTCATTTTTGATGACAGCTTGTTGTTTTTAGTTGATCTCAAATCTAGAACAACTCACAGAATAACAGGAATCCTGTTCTACCCTGTGCCATCCTCAGCATCCCTGGTACACTTGAGCACATTGTTGCAGTCACTGTCAATCCATCTCATTGAGAGTCTTCCTTTCTTTTGACAACTCTCCACCTTTCCAATCATGATATCCCTCTCCAAGGAACAGCCTCTCCTAGCAACTGTGCCCAAAGTATGTGAGACAAATCTTTGTTATCTTTGCCTGCAAGAAATACTCTGGCTATTTTTTTCTCCAAGACATATCTATTTCTTCTTTTAGCAGAGGATGTGATATTCAATACTCTTTTCAAACACCAGAGCTCAAAGTAATGACAGCTTACATCCTGGAAATGATAAAATAGTACTGCTATCAAACGTACAAAAGAAAACTCCAGTAAAGGCATAATCCATTTTGGAATTCCATAAAATAAAATGGAATGACAGCAAGTTTTAAAAAAATAATCTTAGCACTGCAATCCCAGAGGTGCATGGTTCAAATACACCAGATGCTCTGCTGGAGAAGGAGGCACAATCTCCTGTACCGGTCAGATCCAATTTGATGATACACACACAAAAATAATAAAATTTTAAAAAAAAATCTTGGAAGATACCTAAGATAGTTCTATCAAGACAAATTATGTTTAACTAGTCATCTGCTACACATAACCACAGATAAAACTCTGGCCACATGTAAAAGTTCTGATTTAAGCACTGTAATGAACACAACTCTACTTGATTAATGTAATTAGAAGCTTTTGATCTTATGCTTTGTTATGTTTCATCTAATTGCTTACAACTTATAGTGGCTCCATGTACAATAGCTCTGAACCCTGCTTTATCCTGAGCCAACCTTATTGTCTCTGACACACCTATCCCCAACACCTCAGCCACTGACTGAGTCAATCCATCTCAAGGGTCTTCCTCTCTTGTGCTGTCCCTCCACCCTCCCAAGCACGCTGTCCCTCTCCAAGGACTGGTCCTTCCTTGTAACATGACCAAAGTACGTCAGATGAAAAGAAACCCAACAATACACCACCAATGAGAAAAACCAATGAAGACATTGCACTAGGGACTAAAAAAAAAAAAAACACATGAAAATACCCTGTTTTACATCCATGCATATCCTGAACACATTTTTGTCTGCAAAACTAGAAGCAAGTTCCTCTAATAATGCTGTAAGTACTACAAAAGTTATCACAGGAAAAAAAAGTTATCTCAGAATATATTAGAAAGAATGCTTTTAAACAAGGACTAGAATAAGGTTTATATATGCACATGGTAAACAAACAAAAAAGGGTAAATAAAATAAGATATAAACATATTATTATGGTACTGTCAAAAGACATACATGAAAGAATCAACTTTCACAACTTCAGTTATGCTTTCCCCCACTTTATCTTTTGGTTAAATTGTTTTCCTTTACAATAAAATGTTAATGACTTTCAAAATGTCTTTATTTAGACATTAAAATGTTGGCAAACCTGTGTTAAAATTTAACTGGTCTATGAAA
>NW_006399829.1:130017-197756 GCF_000299155.1 Elephantulus edwardii | reverse complement strand
TAAACTTTATTAATTTTCATGAACATTTACAGAGATTTTGGATTTCTATTCATTCATTGTTGCATTTTTCTCCCTCCCCCCCAGTTCACTCTTATCTTTGAAAAGTAAAGGAAAAATTCCTTCATTGGTATAAAATCTTCCCCCCGCCGCAGGACACTCCACTATGCAACCTTCATTCTGGATTCTTGTCATAGCCATAATACCCAATCATATATCGCTTTTAAACTGATCTCTCCCTCATCTGTTTCAATGCAGTATACATAATTTATCCAATTTTTCTCAGTCTCACCCCAACCCTGATGTCAGTCCCATTCTACAACAGTGGAACTATGCAGTATTTGCCCTTTCGTGACTGAGATATTTCACTTAGCATGATGTCCTTCAAGGTCACCCATTTTGAATAATATTGCATGAGTTCCTCGTTTTTCAATGCAGCATAGTATTCCATTTTGTGAATATACCAGAGCTGTTTTATCCATTAGTTTGCTGATGGGCACTTAGGTTACTTCCAACTCGCAATAAACTTCTATATTTTTATTGCAACAAGTCGTATTGAGCAGATCCATTTTTCTATATAAAAGAGAAGTGGTGGACATAACTTTTAACCAGGTGATTACCTTTATTTGTGTAAATTTCAGAGAAAGTTGTCAGTTTCTTAAAGAACTAGAGCAATAAACCAGGAAATAACTTTAAAAACAAGGATCCTTTCCCCTTTAACTTATAAAATTAAAGCATCTAAAACACTTGGGAAAAGCTCAATGTTCATTAAATGATAAAGAATAGTAATTATTTTTTTTATTTCAATGAACATCTACAGAGATTGTGAATTTCCATTCATTTATTGTTGTACTTTTCTTCTGACCCACCCCACTCCCAGTTCACTCTTCTCCTTGAAAAGCAAAAGAAAAACTCCTTCATTGGAGAATACTAATTATTTTATGGCCTTCCAAAAGAATGGAAAAAAAAAATCTTGGAAGTAGTACAGCCAGAATTCAGGGTGATGAGACTTTATTTCATAGTCTCTGGACACGTTAGCAGGAGTTAGCAGTCCTTGGAGAAGAACTCAGAGAAAAGGAAGAGGAAGAGTTGTTGTTTTTTTTTTGTTTTTTTTTTAATTTATTTGTGTGTGTGTGTGTGTGTGTACCGCCAAACAGAGTCTGACTGGTACAGGAGGAGATTGCTCCTCTTTCTCCAGCAGAGAATCTGGTGGATATGAACCATGTACCTCTGGGATGGAAGAGGAAGACTCTTAAACTGCAACTGGCTGCAAACTGAGACTCAGCTATGGCAACAATTGTGATGATGATGGACTGGTAAATGTTTCTTTCTGTTATGCAGAGGATCATTCTGTGTTACAAAAGATGGGAGGCACCCAACAACAACAAATGAACTTGGAATGAAGAGAAAGTTACCCACTTCTATTAGAAAGTGAGGTTGCTGGGTGACAGACACAGTTTGCATTGTCCCAGCAAAGGTGCATAAGAAAGGCCTGGTGATCTGCTTCTATAAATATGCTGGATCTCTGGTGGCTAAGTGGTTAGAAGCCTCAATGCCAACACAAAAGCATCCAGTTCAAATCTACCACAGCTCCAGGGGAGAAAGTTGGGCATCTCCTCCAGCGAGAACTACTTACTATTTCTTAAAATCTGCTGGAGAGTCAGTTATGTTGTTGTTATTATGTGCCACTGAGTCACCTGCAACTCATAGTGACCCTAAGTATCCTAAGCCCTGCTCTATCCCTTGCCAACCTTACTGTCTCCGACATGCCTATCACCATTACCCCAGTGACTGAATCAAACCATGTGGAGGGTAACTTCCTCTCTTGCACTGTCCCTCCACCCTCCCAAGCATGACGTCCCTCTCCAAGGACTGATCCCACCTTGCAACATGTCCAAAGTATGTCAGACAAAGCTTTGGACTCCTTGCTTCCAAAGAGCAGCCTGGCTTCACCCTCTCCAGGACCAACTTGTTTGTTCCCCTAGCAGTCCATGGTATATTCAATACTCTTCTCCAGCACCAAAGCTCAAAGGCATCAACTCTCCTTCTATCATCCCTAGTCATTGTCCAGCTCTCTGATGTATAGCAAGTAACTGCAAAGACCATGGCCTGTATCAGGTGTACCTTAAGTCTCCAGAATGACATCGTTGCTCCTCAGTACTTTGGAGAGATCTCTGACAGTAAACTTTCCCAATGCCATATATCTTTTAATTTCCCGGCTGCTGGTACCAAGAGTGTTGAGTTGGTTCCAATTTAACAGTACTCAACAACAAGAAGCCGCAGAGCTCTCTATAACGATTCCAGGAAAGAAAGACCTTCAGAGGAATTCTACTCTATAAAATGCAGAGGCCACCATGAGTCAGTTAATTCAATAGCAACACGTTTCCTTAGGAAACTTCCAATTTGGAGAAAGTAAACTGGGAAAAGAAATGTCACCAACTTTCTTTTTCTTTAGGAAATGAATGCTTTTGGGGAAAAAGATCGAACCACCATCACCACAAATTAAATAACAATGACAACTCATTTACAACAACTTAGCATAGTTTTTCCACATATATTTTTCCACTGGAGAAAATTATGTGGTCAAGAAATGGATACCAGATGCATTTAGCCTGTGTTCCATCAATAATAATAAATGATGCTGGAGTTCTGCAGCATCATGTGCTGAGCTGCTAACTGAAAAATCAGTGGTTCAAAGTCACCAGCTGTTCTGCATGAGAAAGATGGACAATCTCTTCTCATAAAATTTTGACATTAAAATTCAAACTCCCTGCCCTTGACTTGGCTCCCACCCACAGTGGCTCTCTATCCCCTTTTCAAGACTGCAAATTTTTAACAGCCCATCTTTCTCCCCTGGAGCAGCTGGTTGATTTGAACCACTAGAGATCTAGTTAGCAGCTTAGCACTTTTCTGACTATACCACCAGAGCTCCCCTCCATAAAGATGTACAGCTTTGGAAAGCCACTGGAATAAAAATAAACTGGGCTGCAGAGTTTGGTTTAGTGAACTAGCTCTTTAGGGAGTTTTGCCCAAAGAATTTCTGGCATGTTCAGTTAATACTAATAAGAAAACCCTAGTAAACCCCAAATTCAACTCATAGGGAAAATTTTTAAAGCTCTACAGTTTCCAAAGCTACAAATCTTTTAAAGAAGCAGACTGCCATATCATTCTCCTATGAAACAGCAGAGTGAATTCAAACCACTGACCTTTTATTTAGCAGAACAACTCTTAACCACTAAGCTAACAAGTCTCTTTTGTGTCACTTCCACAAAAATTAAAGGCAGCTCTGGAAATTCTTGCTCATGTGTTACCATATACATGTGATAAAATTTCCATAATTTTTACATAAATGAGACTGATGAAGTATGAATTATTTAAAAACATTCTCTTTTACATAGGGTCGCAGGCAACTCCATGGCACAAAACAACAACAACAACTATGAAACAAAAGGTATACTGTTGTTAATGTGCTGTTGCATCAACTCCGACCCACAGTGACCCTATGTACAAGAGCTCTTAACCTTGCTCAATTCTGCGCCTGATTCATTGTCTTTGACACACCTACCCCCAATCACTGAGTCTATTCATCTCATAGAAGATCTTCTCTTATGTGATCACTCCACCCTTCCAAGCATGATGTCCTTCTCCAAGGACTGGTCCCACCTTGCAATACGCCCAAAGTATGTCAGATAGAGCTTCACAATCCTTGCCTTCAAGGAGCAACCTGGCTTTACCCTCTCCTGGACTAACCTGATTGTTCCTGCAGTCCATGGTATATTCCATACTCTTTTCCAGTACAACAAAACAAAAGCGATAGAATGTTACTAATAGAATTGTTTTTAAGTAAGACCCTACACTGCCAACTCTAAGAAGGTATTTCAAATCCACCAGCTGTTAGACAAGAGAATGATAGGCAATCTCCTCTTGGGCCTATGAAAACTTGCTAGAGGTTCGGCTATGAGTTGGTTCCGACTCAAACAGCACATAACATCAACAATGCACATCTGAAAATGAAAAAGCTTCCTGAGGAAAACTCTTTAAAAAAGAAAATTTTTTAAATGGATTTTGAAAGTAAAAATCTCCTAGCCATTGAGTCAGAACTGATGTGACTCACAGCTGACACTCCAGCAAATTTTCAGAGGTATGTCACAGCAGAGCCTGCTCACCTTTCTACAGAAAAAACAGCTAGTACAATCTATCTCACTGAGTCTTTTCCCTTCCTTTGCTAACCTCTATCTTTCTAAACATGCTGCCCTTTTCCAAGGACTGGTCCCTCAAACAACATGCCCAAAGTAAATGAAATGAAGTGTCATGACACATGCTTCTAAGAGGAATCCTGGCTGCACTTTTCTCCAAGAAGGTGCAACCAGGGTTTGCTCTTCTTTAAATTCCTAATGGAAAAGCAAAATCCCCCAAGTTTTCCAAGTTCTTCAAATTATAAGACTCCTTAGCTTTGGGCAAATCATTCAACTTCCCTCAGATTCCATTAACACTTTATATACAGTTATGAAAGGAGTAAACAAAACTAAGTTATGTGAGGAACAGTCACTACAAAAGCAGTATGGTGATCTTTGGCACTAAAAAGAATGAAAGTCTCACTACAGATTAAGAAAGGAAATAATGCCACCACTGACCATTATCCATACATTTAAAGACTGCCTACATGCAGTATATATTTTCAGATAAACTACAATACGTGACAGACACATTTATTGTGTGCCAAATATTCATGTTTTTTCCACACTTGCTAGCCCTTACTAGTAGGTTAGGGTCACACAACAAGTTCTAGTATACAGATGTGAATGGAAGTGACCTATGGTCATATCCAGAACCAACAGAAGATTCTCCAGCTCTTTCTTCTCTGTAACAGTAACAGTGGGGTTTACAGTTATTGATTCTGTAGCTAGCCACTGTCAGAGCCTCCATCAGCTTGGTTTCTTCAGCTACTGTGTAGAACAGATCCACTCCCTGACAAATTATGTCTGAAAATAGGTAATAAGAACAAAAATAAACCGTGGTTACAATTAAACCATTGAGGTTATAGGGTTAACTTAGCATAGATCGTAAAAACTCTAACTCATCTGCTTAGCCAGTTTGGTTATAAAGATAACCCCAAGATAATCCAAATGCTTCACAGTGAAAGCTGCTTTGCCCTAATGATTACACATAAAGAAGAAAATCACAGGCACGTAACAATAAATAAAACCTTATTCAACTTCTAATATGTAGCTATTTAAGTAACTAAAATACACACAGATTTTGAGATTCTGGTAAGTCCTGAGTAGAAAAACAATAAAGAACTAGACAATATACAATCATAAAGTACACAAAATAAATGGATATATTTTTAAAAAGATAACTAATTACAAAACCACAAAATAGCATCAACTGGGCACTATTCAAACCCAATACTATTCTATTACTGAAAATTTCTAATTATCATCGAATTCTGCTACCTACCAGCATTGTTCAAAGGGAGAACTGAAAGAGTAAACTTGAAATCCCAAGAAAGAGGGGAAGGCTTAAATAGAAGATTGCATGGTAACAAACACAAATGTAGAGATTTGGTTAAAATTTTATATAAAGAGGAACTCTGGATCAACCAAATAATTTCTCTAGTCCCATGTCCATAAGACCTATTGTATCCAGGAAAAAGGATGACATGAGTGGTTCTGTTCTGGAAAGTAGTCAGCTGATTTATGGTCCATATCCAACACTTCATTATATCCTAGCTAGATGTAAAAGGAATTAAGAGGGCACCAGGCAACTTTAATGCCGTGATAAAGGGAAAAAAGAAAAACAAAAACAAACCACCTAAAGAATGACAAAAGATGGACTCCATTTAAAAAAATGTAAAAAACCTTCTGTTCTTCTGAAGACCTTGTTAGGAAAATGAAAAGATAAGCCACAGACTGGGAGAAAAGCACAAATCTGTTAAAATTTATTTTATAAAAAAATATATTTTAAAAGTTCCATCTTTATAGGAAGAAAACAACTAAATTAAAAATTGGACACAGATTTTTTTTTTCAAAAAACATACCATGAAAGAAAAGATTCAGATAGTAAGTAAGCCTAAGAAAATATGGTCAATATTATTAGTTCATGGAACAGCTTCTTGGTCTAGCATATGACTAAAACCAATCAGTCTGAAAGTTCTATATACTCATCTTACAACCCAGAAACCCTACGCCAACTTATATGCCCCAAAGAAATAAACACATGAGCACACGTAAAAGTCTGTACACGAATATTTATATTATATTTACTAAAATTTGCCCCAAACTCAAAACAACTTGGATAAACAAATCATGGTATAATCTTACAACAGTACTAGCAGTGATAAAAAGAACAAATCATTGATACATAGACGAAAAGCCAGCACATTATGCTAAAAAAAAAGTTGACACAAAGGACTATTGTAAGAGTATTTTAAAAACATTCTGGAAAAGGCAAAACCACAGAGTTAGAAAACAGATCAGTGGTTGCCAGGGGCTACTAGTGAAGGACAGAAATGACTACAAAAGGATGAGAGAGAACTTTCTAGGAAGGCAAAAACAGTCTTGTATCTTAATTGTGGCAGTCATTACACAACTGTTTATATTTATGAAACTCAAAGAAATGTATACCTAATAAAGGGTAAATTTTATCATATATAAATCACACTCTAATATCTTTCAAGCTTAAAAAAGTACATAGGTGTACACAGGACTTACTACTCACGCTTTCTTATATAATATAGAAAATCCTAAAGTCTCAACTTTGACAGAGTAAAAAATTAAACACATAAAGTAAAACAATTTAAAAGTTCTAACTACCTAATTTTTAACAAAAATTTTATTAACAACTACTTAAAATTACAGAAAGTATTTATAGCAAAAAAAAAAGGCACAATTTGATGGGTGGGTGGGGTGAAGGAAATAGGAAGGATCTTTTGTGAAAAACTATTAAAACTTCGTAAATAAATCATAATAAAAAAGAAAATAAGACTTTAAAGGGACATATGAACTTAGTCTCATGAGTGATGAATACAACAGGAATAACATTAAAAAATTTTAAAAATGGTATTTCATTTACTTTCGGAATAGAGCACTGACAAAAAAAAAAAAAAAAAAGACTGACACTGGAAAAAACCCTTACTATAGAACATTTCAAACCAACTGCTTGACAATAAAATAAAATAAACAAGAGATTTACACTTTTTCCAAAGATAGAATGGCTTAAAACAATAAGCACAAATTAGATTTAGACTCCACTAGTTAACAAAGGAACACAGAAATCTTACATTTTGTAAAAATACTATCTGAGAAAAACTGTAAAATGCTGAAGAATACAACAATAAAGATCTGCTCAAATACTTTGACTTGATGAGAGTTAAAAGTGTTACAAGCTCTCTAGAAAACAAGTGGGTAACATGAAATAAACACAGTAAAAATGCTTATGTTTTCTAGTCTGTATATTCCCTATAAATACTAAAAGCCAAGGAAACACAAAACCATATCAAGATTTGTATCTTGGGAGTTCACTTTATTCAACGTCAATTTAACAATAATAATGATTTTAAAAAATGAGGTGGATTGATTCAGTGACTGGGGCAATAGGGATGAGTGTATTGGAGATGGTGCGATTGGCACAGAACAGAGCCGAGTTTAGGGCTGTTGTACATAGGGTCGTTATGAGTCGCAAGAGACTCGACGGCACTTAACAACAACAACAATGACAAAATCTTGGGAACTTGGCTTAGTAATAAGGAATTGTGCTGCCAATGCAAATGTATGTGGTTTGAACCCACCAGCTGCTGCAAGGGAGAAAGACAATCTCCTGTGAGATTTACTGTCTCTGAAAACTCTCTGGAAGGTCACTTAACAGTTGGTTCCAATGCCAAGGTATCTAACAATAACACCATGGCACAGAAACTAGTCATCAAGTTTTGTTCTGGAAGCTGCTCCTCCACAACTTTGTAACTGTCTATCCCTGAGAAGGTGGCAACTGTTCTTCAGAACAGCTCTTTCTTCTTCTTCCCAATACTCCCAATTTGATTAGAGGGTTCAAGAAAAAATCTGAAGTGATGGCTATGTTTATTATCTTACTTCGGTGATTGTTTCATGGATATATATATATTATAAAACTAAAATTGTACAACTCTACATATGTGTCGTTTATGTTATGTTAATTACACTTTAGGTGGGAAAACTTTGTTAGCTTCTTAATCATAAGAAAATGCCTTGAAGGAATAAGTTGGTGGTTCTGAGCCCTAAAAGTTCACAAAGACAACATTCTACATCAAGCTTTAGTTGTAGTGACTTGAGTCTCCAAAAGTTTGAGAGCAGCTATCCAAAGTCCAACTATTGGTCTCTCCAGGTCCAGAAGAAAGACGAGGAAGGAAAAGCAAAGAGGTGCTGAACCAATTATTCCAAATGGCTAAGGGGCCCTGTAAACCTCAACTTCCACGAACCTGAGACCTGAAGAACTAGATGGTACTCAGCAGCAGTCCTGACCACTCTAAAATGGATCACAGTAGAATATTCTGAATAAAGCCAGAGGAAATGTGAAACAAAACTCCCATACATAAATAAGTCCAGTGGAACCCCCTAGGACTACTTCCCTTAGTCACCCTTTAGATCTGGAAAAAAATTCATTCCCATTACTCACCTTTCAGCTAAACAACAGACAAACCTATAAAGAGTCCAACAGCGCCACAGAGGTACTCATTCTTTAAAATGTTGTTGTGTGCTGCTTAGTCGACGACAACTCATTAGCTACCCTATGAAAAAAGATATAAACCCTGCCTTATTCTGTGCCATCTTCATCATCTCAAATACACTTGAGCTGGTATACAATGCAATTTACTGTCTCTGAAAACCTTCTGGAAGGTCAGCTATGGGTCAGTTCCCACTCGACAATATACAATAACAATAATCCATACTGAAGGCTATGGTCTGTGGACTGCAATGTTAAGAGGCCTGGTAATTTAGTATATTATGTGTTAAGATGCTAACTAAAAGGTCACCAGTCACTCTACAAGAAAAAGATGTGCAGTCTCCTTTCAAAAAGATTTACAGCCTTGGAAACCTCATGGAGGGTGTCATGAGTTAGAATCAAACTTGAAGGCACTGAGTCTGGGATTTCCCTCCAAAATTAGCACCTCGTGTATATTATCACAAAAAAACAGGTTGCCCGAATTTAAAAGTTAAGCTTATACTATACTCTTCAATTCAAACTGCAAAATCTTCCTTCCCATGGTTTACTACTTGATAAGAGAAGAAAAGTAAACCAGGGTAAGATACAGAAAACACTTTAGGAAAACAGACTCAACTAAATTTCATTCCTCAGATTCTCAGTTGCTGTGAAGGTAGTTTAACTACACAGGAGCTTTACTCTATAACACAGTGAACTTGTTTTATGGACCAGTAAGGCTCTGGAGGCAAGCATTCTGAAGCTCCATCTCACATACTGTGGGCATGTTGCCAGGATGGAGAAGGACATCATGCTTGGAAGGGTGGAGAGACGGTGTAGGAGAGGAAGACCTTGGATGGGATAGCTTGACACAGTGACTGTGGTACAGGGGCAAGTGTGTCGGATACAGTGAGATTGGCTCAGGGTAAGGGAGAGTTCAGAGCTATTGTACATGGAGTCTCTACGAGGTGCAGGGGACTCAATGACACTGAGAAACAAGGCCTGAGAAAGTTCTTGAAATTTCTTAAGAGTTACCTCTCCCTTCTTTATGTTTTACCTTCTATAGTATTCTTACTCCTATTTTGTTACCTTTCTGATCATTCTCCTGTACTAGCGTCCTTGCTGAGTTCTCTGCAGTTATGTGTCACTAAGTTGACTGTGATGCACAGTGACCCTATAAAGTACAAAAAAGCAGAACTGATCCAAGTAGGGTTTTCAAGATTGTAATTTCTACAGAAGTAGATTGCCTCTAAACTGCTCCCTGACCCCCAATCCAGGATCAATCAAGGATTACACTGTACTTGGTTATCATGTCCAACTTTATCTCTTTAATGTACAAACAGCTCCTCAATCTCTGTTTCGGAAATAATTTTTTAACACTGATATTTTGGAACAGCCAATGACAACTCTTCTACAGTATTATTCTCTTTAAGTTAGATTCACATCATGAGATTGTACTTTTGTATTTTAAAATACACACCAGGGGAGCTCTGGTAGCCTAGTGGCAAGAAGCTGCGCTGCAACCCTCAGGGCACGCGTTTCAAATCCACCAGATGCTCTGCTAGATAAGGAGAGGCAATCGCCTCCAGTGCCAGTCGGATTCGATTTAACAGTACACAAGAAAAAAAAAATCAAAACAACAATAAATACATATCAGGCATACTTGCAATGTCTGTAAAGACTGAAGCTGTCAATGGTTTCATCTCGCTTAGATCAACAATCAATACCCTTGGTACCAGCAGTCAGGGACTGCTTCAGAATACTGAAGAGTAATGATGCCAGTTTTAAGACTAAGGTGTGCCTGATTCAGGCCATGGGCTACTCAATCATCTGCTTCACAAAAGAGAGCTGGACAATGAATAAGGGTGGCAGAAGAAGTGATGGCTTTGATTTGTGGTGACGGAGAAGGGTACAAAATACCCTATGTACTTTAAAAAAATAAACCCATTGTGTCTTGGAAAGGGTGTGACTGGAGTGCTCCTTAGAGGCAAGGATGACGCAGCTTCATCTTTCATTATCTGGACATGTAGCTAGGTGGGGCTATTCCTTGGAAAGAGACATCATGATTATAAAGATGGAGGGTCAGCGAAGGAGAGGAAGACCCCAATGAGACTATGACTTCAATAATGGGCTCTAGTGTCTCAGAGATGATGAGGATGGTACAAGATAGGGCAAGTGTCAGATTGGCTGTTAACAGGATTACGATGAGTCATATCCGACTCGATGGCATCTAACGATAACAGGCAAACCTTGTTTTATTGAGGCTCCCAGATACTGGCTGACACAGAAGAATTTCATGAAATGACATATGAGCATGAGCCTATGGTGATGAAGGAGGAAATTCAAATTGCTCTGAAGGAATTTGCAAAAAACAAGGCTCCAGGAGTGGATGGCATACCAAGTGACATGTTTCAACAAACAGACACAGGCCTGGATGTGCTCACAAGTTGTGCCAAGAAATCTGGAGGACAGCCAGCTGGCCAACTGACTGGAAAAGATCTGTATTTGTTCCCATTCAAAAGAAAGGTGATCCAACGGAGTGTGGAAATTATAGAACAGTATCATTAATATCACATGCAAGCAAGATTCTGCTGAAAATTATGCAAAAGAGTTTAGAACAATATATCAACAGAGATCTGCCAGATGTGCAGGCTGGATTTAAAAGAGGTTGTGGTACTAAGATATTATAGCTAATGTTAGATGGATCTTGGCAGAAAGCAGAGAATACCAGAAGAATGTCTATCTGTGCTTCACTGACTATGCAAAGGGTTTTGACTGTGTGGATCACAAGCTGTGGCTGACTTGAAGAAGAATGGGAACCCCAGAACATTTGATTGTGCTAATGCCAAACCTATACTTGGACCAAGAGGCACTCATCAGAACAGAGCAAGGAGGCGGTTCATCAGGGATGTATTCTGTCTCCATACCTTTTCAATCTGTATGCAGAACAGATCATCTGAGATGCTGGGCTGTACGAGGAGGAATGTGGTATCAGGATTGGTGGAAGAGTCAACAACAATCTGCGTTATGCAGATGACACAACCCTGCTCGCTGAAACTGAGGAGGACCTGAAGCACTTGTTGCAGAAGGTCAGGGACTGCAGCCTCCTATATGGATTGAAGCTCAACATCAAGAAAACAAAGATTCTCACCACTGGGCCAATTGGCAGCATCAGTATGGATGGTGAAGAGATTGAGATAGTTAACAGTTTTAGTTTGCTTGGCTCCACAGTCAACACTCTTGGTAACAGCAGCCAGGAAATCAAGAGACAAACTGCATTGGGAAAGTCAGCTGTGAGGGACCTCTCATGAGTACTGAAGAGCAACGACATCAGGCTGGAGACTAAGGTGCGCCTGATCCGGGCTATAGTCTTCACAATTATGTGCTATGCATCAGAGAGTTGGACAGTGAATAGGGATGATAGAAAGAGAATTGATGCCTTTGAGCTGTGGTGCTGGAGAAGAATGTTGAATATACCATGGACTGCCAGGAGAACAAACAGGTTTGTCCTGGAGAAGGTGAAGCTGGAATGCTACTTGGAGTCAAGGGTTCTGAAGCTTCATCTGACGTACTTTGGGCAGGTTGCAAGGAGGGACTGGTCCTTGGAGAGGGACATCATGTTTGGCAGAGTAGAGGGGTGGCGCAGGAGAGGAAGACCTTCGATGAGATGGATCGATTCTGTGACTAGAGTAGGGGAATGAGCGTGTTTGAGAAGGCTAGGTTGACACAGAATAGAACAGCATTTAGGGCTCTTGTACATAGGGTCGCTACGAGTCACAGGCGACTCGATGGCACATAACAAAAACAAGAAACGAATTCCAGCTTTGTGGCAAGCCCGAGTCCAGCAAATCTATCCTTGCTATTTTCCCAACAGTATGTGCTTAATGTTTCTATGTCACATTTTGGAATTATTTGCAATATGGAAAATGTTTTCCATCATCCTACTGCATGCATAATAGGCTATAAAACCAATAACCAGATCAAGTGCTATCAAGTCAATTTCAGCTTGTTGCAAGTCTCCGTCAGGTTTCCAAGGCTATAAATCTTTAGAACAGCACACTATCTCATCTTTGGCACAAAAAATCTAAGATGGATTCATCTGCAGACCTTTTGGTTAGTAGCCCAAGATGTAACATGCTACAACAATTGGGTTCTTTAACAGACTACATAAAGTATAAAAATAACTTCTATGTGCACTGTTGTACGCTGCCTAAATGGAATCGACTCACAGCTGACCCTCCCGCAGGTTTTCAGAAGCAGTATCACACAGATTGCTCATCCTTCTCCCACAGAGCAGCTGATGGATTCAAACCACGTGCATTTGGGATTGCAATGGCCACTAGACCTCCCTAATGCTGTGGTTGTGATATGCCACTGAGTTGGCTACAACTCAGAGTGAACATTAGCTCTGAACCCTACCATATCGTGAATCAGTCCGTCTCCAACACAATTCCCCCCATTATTCTGTCAATCCTTATCCAAAGTTTTCCTCTTCTGCACTGTCCTTCCCCCCTTCCAAGCATGATATCCTTTCTCTTGGCAACATGCTCAAAGTATGTGAGATAGAGCTTCAAAAACCCTGTCTCCAAGGAGTAACACAGTTTCACCCTCTCCAACATTTTTTTTTGGTATCTTGGCAGCCCATGGTATATCAAATACTCCTGTCCAGCACCACAATTCAAAGGTATTGATTTTTTTTTTCCTGTCCTCTTTAGTCATTGTCCAGCTCTCTGATGGATAGCAAAAAACTGTGAAGACCAGAGAGTTCTCTTATATGCACTGAGAAACCAAAATAGTCATGTGATTCACTTTATTAGAGCATTTGCTTTATGATGGGTGGCTTGTAACTGACCCTGCAGCACTATCTCCAAAGTATATCTGTACATATATAAAGTAAATCATAACAACTTTAGATACCAAGGCATAGCAAAGAGAACAATGATGTACGGTAGAGAAAAACAATGACATACGAAATTCATTATTGTTTTTGTATGTAAATTTTATGATAAATATATTAGTAAATAATCTGCTGAGTGTCTATGACATATGAATTGCATCCATCATAACATCAACAAAACAAGTATCCTTGCCATTGGTCCAACAGGTAACATCACAATAGATGGAGAAAAGAGACCGTCAATGACTTCGTCTTATCTGATCCACAATCAATAAACAAGTATCAGCAGTCAGGAGATTAGGAAGAGATATTGCACTGGGAAAATTTATAATCAGGGACCTAGCAAAATTACAGAAAAGTAATGATGTCCATTCAAGGACTAAGGTGTGCCTGATTCAGGCTATGGTCTTTATAAGTCACTTGCTATGTATCTGAGAGAGCAGATAAAGAACTGATGCCTTCGAACTAAGGTGTTGGAGAATTTGATGTGGTTTAAGACAGAGGAAGGTGTCTAGACTCGGCTTTAAAAATTGGATGGAATTCTGATACTTAATTTAGAGAAGGGACAATAAAAGAATGCAAAGTGGCCATGAGCTGCCAAAAGAACTAACCTGGCTGCACATTTTCCATGTCTTAGAGAAGGTGTAACTACAGTGTTCCTTAGGGCAAAGAAGGTAAAGCTTCATGTCATATACTTTGGGCATGTTGCTTGAAGAGGCTATTCCTTGGAGAGGGACATCACGTTTGAAAAAGTCTAGGGACAGTGAAGGACAGTAAAATTCTCAACCAGCTTGACAAAGTGACTGCAGCAAGGGGCTTGAACGTATCAGAGATTGTGAGTATGGCACAGGACAGGGTTCAGATCTGCTGTTCACAGGATCGCTATGAGTCATACTCAATTCGATGGTATGACATATGTAAGATCTTGCATTAATAACTGTGAGAGATGCAAGACAAGTCAGACATGTAACCATGCTGCAGGAAGTGTTTAAACTACAGAATGTAGATAAAACAGAACACATGTCATTACACAACACAGTAGAAAGCATAGGGATCCTGATGGAGATCCAAACAGACTCAGAAATGGGGAGAAATTATTTTGGAAGAAAGGTTAGAAAGAAAACAGAGCCAAAGCACAGAGCAAATGGCAGTCTTAAGAATATAAAGGATTTGAAAAAAATAATCGTAGTCAACTCCAACTCATTCCTCTAAGGCAACTATTCTATATCAAGTTCCTGTCTCGACACACTCCCTTGATGGGATATCATTTAAGAATTTGATTAGTATCTTTTGGATAAAGTTCTCAAGATGTAGCCATGTGTTCTCTGCTAACTTTGTCCATCTGAGAAACTCCTGTATCCAAAAGGAAAACTTTCCTGCTTCTAGTAAGTTTCTTCATGCTCATTTCTGAAAAATTTCTAAAGATTCCTATAGTCTCCACATAATACAGACACTGATCAATATAAGAAAATTCTTTTACTCTTATTTTAGTTGCGAATCCCTTAAAAAAAAGATGGAAAAACATCAAAAGAATGAAGCAAATCAAGAACTGAAAACACTAAATCAAGAGTTGACTTGTTCACTCATTACAAAATTCCTACAATAAAAATACAATTCATATTGCTTTTTGGAGGCCTTTTACTTCAGATTAAGTGTAAATACAACTCACCACAGTTAAACATATCTTCTTCCTTTCTTCAGAATTATCTATAAAGCTCTTATACAAATCCTTTAAAATCGTGGCTACATTATCTCTTGTTACTTTTGGTAACTTTGTCCTTGAAAGAACTAGTGTGCAAATTTGCAGTTTTCCTTTGATGTATTACAGGACCTTCTTAATTTTTGAAAATCCATAGATGCTCAAGTTTTTTAACAACACAGCTGAATCTTGCCCTCACAATTTCTGATATGTTTGAGACCAAAATGTTACAGTCATTGTGTCAATTCATCTTGTTCAGGGTCTTCCCCTGACACACGGCTTTTTCCAACAAGGATGTCTTTTTTCCCCAAGGACTGGCTCCTCTTGACAACATATAAAAAGTATGTAAGACAAAATTTGACCATTCTAGCTCTAAGAAGCACCTCGGTTGCACTGCCTCTAAGAAACACTTGCTTTTCCTTTGGGCATCTATAAGATATTTGTTGCTTTCAACAACACAATTCAAAGGCATAAAAGACAGGGTGAAAGCATAACAATTTTGATACATGCTTTCCAATTTTAAACCATAAAATATTCCCGTTCTGCATCTTGGTTCTATATGAACTTAATAAAGTGTTATAGAATACTCATCCATAATTTATTAGAATTTACATAAATGCCATTACATAGTCAATTAGACAGCTGAAATGGACACACACTTGCTGTTTCAGACAAACACAATGGTCTACTATGATAAGAATGACAAACTGAAGCACATGCAATCACACTCATCATTCAAAATCATTCATCATTTCAAGATCTGTCCTGAAGTACCAAGGTGTCAGTGACCGGAAAATTTTCACCAACATCAAGGAAGATCTGTTAATGTACTACTACTATATAAATTTACACATGAACAATAAAGCCAAAGACAATGAGGTTTTTTTAACAACTTCTGTGGTCCAAAATTATCAAACATGCAAACAAGATACATTAATTTTAACTAGTGATGGGAATACAAAAGTTGTGGAAAAAAAGGAACTGGTTGGTAGTTGGAAAATATGGTTTAGGTAACAGAAATGATTCTGGAGCTACCATGACATAATTTTTGTACAAGCAATAATTTAGTCATGGCAATTTTTTAAAAAATTTGCATTCAAGTTTATAAATCTTATAGATTTTTTCATTCCATTATTCATATTTTGTTTTATAACACTAATTACCATGGATTAATGTAATTGAAAGTAATGTGTAACCAACCAAGTATAGTGATTTTGCTTTCACTCGACTAGTAATTAATTTTCTCCCCCTTTTCCCTCCCTTCCCATCTTTTGTTTACCATCTAAGATGGAGTCTACCTATGTGCAAAGCTTTTAAGTTTTGGTTTTTTTAGATTTAATTTTATTTTATTAATTTTATGAGATTTTGGATTTTTATTCATTCACTGTTACATTTTTCTCCCTGCCCACCTCTTCCCCCCTCCCCCGCCCCCAGTTTGCTCTTCTCTTTGAAAAGTAAAAGAAAAATTCTTTCACTGGTATAGAATATCCCTCCCCGTACAGTACACTCCACTATGCAACCTTCATTCTGGCCTCTTGTCATAACCATAATACCCAATCATATATCGCTTTTAAACAGTTCTCTCCCTCATCTGTTTCAATGCAGTATACATAATTTACCCAATTTTTCTCAGTCTCACCTGAACCTTGATATTGATCCCGTTCTACAACAGAGGCACTATGCAGTATTTGTCCTTTTGTGACTGAGATATTTCACTCAGCATAATGTCTTCCAGAGTCACCAATTTTGAATAATATTACATGAGTTCCTCGTTTTTCAATGCAGCATAGTACTCCATTGTGTGAATATACCAGAGCTGCTTTATCCATTAGTTTGTTGATGGGCGCTTAGGTGGGTTCCAACTCCTTGCTATTGTGCACAAAGCCACGATAAACATGGGTGTGCATATATCTGCCTGGGTGGCAGTTATAGTTTCTTTAGTGTATATTCCAAGTACTGGAACTGCTGTGTCAAATGGTATTTCTAGTTGCAATTTTTTGAGAGAGCGCCATACAGCCTTCCATAGTGGTTGCACCATTTTACACTCCCACCAACAGTGAATAAGGGTTCCAGGTTCTCCACAACCTCACCAGCATTTGCTGTTTGCTGCTCTGTTAAATTTTGTTATTCTTACTGGAGTGAGATGATATCTCATAGTTGTTTTATCCTTAAGTTTTTATCATAGTGATTTTATACCATAATAATCTTTTGTAATTTATGTCACTCAGCATAATCTCTTCTGGGTTTATCTATACTGTGCAGTATTTTAAAAATAAGTGATTGTTTCTGAATATTCTATTGTATGAAAATACTGTACTTTTTTCAGCCACTCCTCTGTTGATGAACACCTGGAATGTTGCCACCTCTTTGCTACCATAAATAATGTTGCAATAAACAAGAATGTGTGTATATGTAAGTTCCTGTTCCAGCTCTGACTTCTGCAAATATATTTTTTTAAAAAAACAACCAACCATAACTGGCTACACACTGAGCACTTTTCATGCTGAAGAACACAAGAAAAAAAGGCAAATCACAAGCTGCCACAATTAAAAATCAAGCCACTGTACCTAAAGGAAGTGGTTAATGATCAATTATTTCAAAAGGTATCACATAATTATAACCAACAGGCAACAGTGATAAAGGAGGAAGTTCAAGCAACTAAGGAATTAGCAAAAAACAAGGCCCCAGGAATTGATGGGATACCAACTGACAAAACAAACAGAAGCATTTACCGGACATGCTCACCAGGCTGTGTCAAGAAATCTGGAGGACAGAAGTTGTTGTTGTTGTTGTTATGTGCCATCGAGTCATTTGCAACTCATAGCGACCCTATGTACAACAGCACTAAACCCTGCTCTATCCTATGCCAATCGCACTGCCTCTGACAGACCCATCCCGGTTACCCCAGTCACTGAATCAATCCGTCTCATAGAGGGTCTTCCCCTCTTGTACTGTCCCTCTGCCCTCCCAAGTATGATGTCCCTTTCCAAGGACCTGTACCTCCTTGCAACATGCCCAAAGTATGTCAGACGAAGCCCCAGAATCGTGCCTACAAGGAGTTGCTTGGTTTAATCCTCTCCAGGATGAATCTATTTGTTTTCTTGGCAGTCCATGGTACATTCAATACTCTTCTCCAGCACAGAAGAGATCAGTATTTATTCCTATTCCAAAAAAAAAAAAAAAATAGGTGATCCAACAGAGTGTGGAAATTATCGAGCAGTATCACTAATACTGTAGGAGTGGCATCCACTTGTTAATTAACATGCCTCCAGAAACTCTGAATTTTGATAAATGTCCATTGTTGAAGAGGGGCTTCAGGCCTTTTGTTCATAGGGTCACTATGAGTCATACTCGACGTGAAGACAATCAATAACAACAACATCACTGATATCAAATGCAAGCAATATCCTGCTGAAGATCATCCATAAATGACTGGAATAATAAACTGACATACAAGTACCAGAAATACAAGTTGGATTTCGAAGACGCCATGGCGTTGGGGATAACGTAGCAAATGTCAGATGGATTTTGGCTGAAAGCAGAGAATATCAAAGGAATATCTATCTGTGTTTCATTGACTACACAAAGGCATTTGATTGTGCGGATTAAAACAAACTGTGGTTAACCTTGAGAAGAAATGAAATCCAAGAACACCTGACTACGTTCATGTGAAATGTATACTTAGATTAGGAGGCAGTCGTCACAAAAGAGCAAGAAAACACTGCATGGTTCAAAATCAGGAAAGGGGTGTGTTGGGGATGAATCCTATCTTTATATGTTTTCAATCTATATGTGGAACAGATCATTCGGGAGGCCAGACTTTATGAGGACTTTATGCGACATCAGGAATGGGTGACAGACTCATCAACAGCCTGCGTTATGCAGATGACACAACCTTGCTTGTTGAAACTGAGGAGGGCCCGAAGCATTTGCTGGAGAGGGTCAAGGATAGTAGTATGCAATATGGATTGAAGATCAGTATAAAAAAAACGAAGATTCTCACCACTGGGCCAATTGGTAGCATCATAATAGATGGAGAAATGATTGAGAATGCTAGCAATTTCAGCTTACCTGGTTCCATAATAAACACTTGGCACCAGCAGTCAGAAAATCAAAACACTAATTGCATTAGAAAAATCTGCTGTCAGGGACATCTCTGGAGTGCTAAAGAGCAATGATGTCAGTCTAGAGACTAAGGTGCAACTGATCCAGGCCATGGTCTTCACAATTACCAGTTATGCATCAGAGAGCTGGACAATGACCAAAAGCAACAGATGAAGAATCTTTGACTCTTGAGTTGTGGTGCTAGAGAAAAGTATCGAACATACCATGGACTGTCATGAGAACTAATGGGTCTGTGAACTAATGGGAAAGGGTGAAGTCAGACTGTTCCTTTGAGGCAAGGATACTGAGGCTCCATCTCACATACATTGGGCATGTTGCCAGGAGGGACTAGTCCCTCCATCACACTTGGAAAAGTGGATGGACAGTGCAGGTGAAGAAGACCCGGGCAAGATGGATTTACAGAGTAACTGGGATAATGACAGTAGTTGTGTCAGAGACAGTGAGACTGGCCCAGGATAGAGCAAGATTCAGAACTATTGTGCACAGAGTTGCGATGAATCATTGTTGTTTGATGGCATATAACAACAACAACAACAACAACACATTATTAAGAACCAATAGTACTGAAAGAAGAAACCCGAGCTGCACTTGAAGGCACTGGCAAAATAAATCAGGCTGCAAGAATTGATGGACTATCCCCTGAGGTGTTTAAACAAACATATGCAGTTCTGGACATGGTTACTTATCCATGCCAAGAAATTCAGCTATTTAATCAACAGACTGGGTAAAATCCCTATTTTGGCCTATTTTAAAAAATGATTCAACAGAATGTATTAATTACAGAACAGTACCACTGATATCTCATCTAAGTGAAATCTTAAAAGACAATTTAAAAAGGGGTACACAGTAATTCTTACTTAGCCATTATTATAAATAACAAAAACATATCATGATTTGAGTAGAAGTTTACAGAATAAATTGGTATTCCATTGAACTATTCATACATAGCCTGTTTTGTGACATTGATGAGAATCTCTACATTGTATAATTACTCATCTCACAATCTCCTGGTAGTTCTTCTTTCCATTCATCCCTTGAACTCCTTCCCTTCTACCTTCTAAAACAAATGCTGACTTTGTGATCCTGGGTTGTTGACTGTTGTAAGGGCTAAGTATCTTCCTGGCATTATTGCTCATCGAAGAAATCTGTCTTTTGTCTGGTTGCAAATTGTGCTATAGGGGTGGCTAATGGTTATAATCTTGTTTTTGTGGTTGTTAAGTGCTGTGGAGTTGCTTGCAAACAGCTTGAACAACAGCTCTGAATCCTGCTCTATCCTGTGCCAACCTCATCATCTTCAACACACCCACCCCCATTACCCCAGTTACTGAATCAATCTATCTCATCCAGGATCTTCCTCTTTTGAACACAGTCCCTCTCCAAGAACTGGTCCCTCCTTACAAAATGTCCAAAGTATGTAAGATGGAGCTTTAGAATCCTAACCTCCAAGGAACCACGTGGTTTCAATCTCTCAAAGACAAACCTGTTTGTTCTCTTAGCAGTCTATGGTTGAGTCAATACTCTTCTCCAGCACCCAGGACAATGCAAAGGCATCAATTCTCCTTCAATCATCTCTAGTTATTGTCCAGATTTCTGACGCATAACAAGTAACTGTAAAGATCTAGATCAGGCACACCTTAAGTCTCCAAAGCAACACTGTTGCTCTTTAATATGCTGGAGAGGTCCCTGACAGTAGATTTTTCCAATGCAATTCGTCTACTGATTTACTTACTGGCTGCTGGTACCAAGAGTAGAGCTAGGCAAGGTTACAGTCTTAGTCTTCTTCAGATCAGCAACCTGGTCACTGCTGTGGTTTTGGCTCTACATTTATCTCTCATTCTATTTAGGATCCTCTATTATGATGTCTTCCACAGTGTTTTGTGGTGATAGCTGGGTACTATCTAGTTCTTCTGGTCTCAGAGTCATGCAAGTTCAGGATCTCAAAACTATGGCCAATTCTTTCCATGGATCTTTGACTTTATTCACTCTTCTTTCCATAGAGGGTTGCAAGTTGGGTCAACGGTTTCAACTTGGGTGACCATTCACTTTTAAGTATCCAGTTACCATCTACCAATGTAGGGTAAAAAAGTCTGCAAAATGCCTTTGCAGATTGTTGTTGCTGTGTACCATCAAGTTGGAACTAACCTATAGTTGACCCTCTGGAAGATTTTCTGAGGCAGTTAATAGCACAGGAGAAGAGTGCCTATCCTCCTTTGGAGAGTCTGGTGGTTTCAAACGGTGTGCCTTCGGGATTGCAGCACAGCTTCTTGCCACTGTCAATTCACCTTGATATTTCTTGAGCCCCTTGTCCTGAGAACCCACAGTAAGTTTTCTGGCTGCTGCTTAAAAGTCCATTTGTTAGTGGGATTTAAATATTTTTTTTTTCATTACTATTCATACTGCAAAGAAGCAACTGAATCTTTGTGACCTCTCAGATTTCTGTAGCCAGATTCCTAAATGAGATTAGTGACAAATGGGAATACCGTTTCTAAAGTTTGACTGACACAAACGTGCAAACCTGCCCTCCAAAAAAGGTTGGAGCAACTCAGTCCTGAATGCTTGCTGAATTTCTAAACTATCCATTGTTGGCATGAAAAAAGAAGACCCAAGTCTTTTCCATTTTTTTCCCCTTACAAAACTTTAATATTTTTCATTCATATAAAACATGAAGCTTCGGCACAAAACTTGAATACAGAATTACTCTACTTTTTAATAACCCAACTGGCATTCTTCCAAGGATCAGACCAGTGAAATCTCCAGAGAAAAAGGTATTTCTTCACTAACCTGCAGAATCTGTAGGGGGCATTTTTGTTACTGAAAATGTTACTGATACAAGCAGTAGTAATGAGTGCCTAACCACACAAGGAACTGTCCTACTCAAAATTCCAAGAACACTCTCCCCATCTCTGGCTTGGAAATAATGAACTAGAAAATCAGCTGGTTTCAATTTTAAAAATCAAGAAAGACAATAAACAAGTTTCATTTGGGGAATCAATAACTGAGTTCAAGGTATAAGGGGGATCAGTAACTGAGTTCAGGGTATAAGAGACACAAGATAACAGCCCTGTGAAGTATTTGCAGTACCGTCTATTCCTTAACCTTGTTTAGCTTTCTTTCTTGTGGCTGCAAATTTCTAGATCTGACTGATGCTTCTGAAATTCTGATTAAACTTCTTACTCATGTAGCCTACTTGTACAGACAATTTTTCAATTTTGCTCTCCAAGATCTAATGCACATGTTTGGCAGTGGCTGTACTATTTTGGATGCAATCCTGAGTACTCAAGAAGCAAGTGGAATCAAATTTTTCCCCCCAAGATGCCCAAATTTCACTTGTTCTGCTTCTATTACTTCTAGCTAAATTTCCTCATGGTTCCAACTCAATGTTCCATACGTGAACGACAATTATACTAATTATAGATAGCTTAATAGATTTTGAGTATTTCAGCTTTTAACACTAAGACAGCTTAAAAAAAACCCATCAATTTCAATAAAGATTGATTTCTGATTTAGAAAGATTCTATAGTAAGTAGCACGAAGGTTAAATACTCAAAACCAAATGAAACTAAAACATTCACTAATAAGTAAAATGTGGTCCACTCTTTTTGGTAGTTCAAAGCATTATAGCATCTGCATTCACCTACTTTAATAAAGTATTATGAGAGCAGTATGACTACAACTAAGGCACATTTGCTCAAGGGGAAAACCAAGAAAATATGCCAAAACATGTAAGAGTTACTTTAGGGTAACAGAATTACAAACACTTTCTCCTTTTACCTACAGTGCAAAGTATTTGTAATGTGCATATATTACCTCAATAGTAAAAACAGAAATGCTTTAGACTGCTTTTAAAAAAAGGTTTCTGAAGAAAAGCCTGAAAATAACTAAATTATATAAACAGTATATGACAATTCATCTGAAAATCAAGATTTCAATAGAAGGAATAATTCACATAAATTAAAGTACAAATGGTAAGTGAACTATTAGGAAAAAAAGAAATCTAAATAAATTTTGGTTTGATATGTTACATGTAACAAATTAGGCACCAACTGAATAAAATGTTTTAGTAAGGGTCTAATAATTATGGTAAGTCACTATAAAATCTGTACGCAGACATTTCTGGTGGTATTATACAAACCTTTGAAAGACAATGCGATTAATATATACATAATCAACATGCCATCGAGTCTACTATGATTCACAGTGACCCTATGAATAATGAATATGACCCTATTTTACCCTGTGTCGTCCTATCTTTTTTATACTCAAGCCCACTGTTTCAGTCACTGTTAATCCATCTTGTTGAGGATCTTGCCTTCCTTAGCTGACCCTCCTCTTCCTTTTGAAGCATGATTTCCTTTCCCAAGGATTGGCCCCTCTTAACAGCATGCATAAAGTATGCGAAACAAAGTTTTATAATCCTTTTCTACAAGGAGCACCCGGGCTGCACATTTTCCATTACATATTTATTTGTTCTTTTGGCAGTCCATGGGATATTCAGCACTCTTCTCCAATACCACAACTCAGAGTCATCAGTTCTCTGTCATTCTTAATTACTGTCCAACTTTCAGATGCATAATAAGTAACTGAAAAGATCATGGTTTTCATAAAGTGCACCTTAAGTCTGCAAACATACATCACTGCTCTTCAGCACTTTGGATAGGACTCTTGAGAGCAGACTTTCTCAGTGTAATACATCTTTTGATTTTTCTGGCTCCTGCTGACAAGGGTGTTGATTGTGGAGGGAAGAGTGAATCATTTACTATTTCTAGTTCTTCTCCACTTATTATGTTACCTACTGATTAGAGAAATCTTTCATCTGCTCCTTTCTGTAAAATTTGTCTGTCAGATACTGCTCTAAATCTGATCATTCAAATTATGACAGACTAGGAAAAAGTTTTGGCCATCTATTTCTGAAATAACAGGCCTTCAAAAACTTCATGTACAACAGAGCACATTTAGACTAGCTGATATAGCAACTGAGACTGAGCCCCTAAAATATGGAAACATAGAGGAGAAGGAACAGTTGTAAGTAGACACTAGTGACTGGAATATAGAATGTTGAGAAGCATGAATGCAAGAAAGTTAGACACTGTTAAGAAAGAATAGGATGTATAAATATTGACATACTAGTTATTGGCAAAATGAGATGCATTGGATGGAACATTTTGAATCAGACGATCATAAGATCTACTAAGCCAGAGATCAAAAGGTGAGGAAAAATGTGTTGCTTTCATATTCAAAAAAGGCATTTCTATGGCACCCCCTGCTAATGGACAAGTGGTGGAGGTAAGTGTTCTTTCCTTTAAGAAGCAAACACTTGAAAACAAATTAAGGTTTTAAAAATATTGGAGTGGGGGGGAGGCATTTCTAGATCCATCTTCAAATACAGTGTTGTGAGTGACAGGATAATATTCATACATATACAAGGAAGTCCAGAATACACCACCATCATTCAAATATATGCACCAACAACTAGAATCAAAGAGGAAGAAATAGATGGTTTCTACCAACTTTTGCAGTCACAAACTGATTAAACATGCAATCAAGATGCATTAAAAATTATGGGTTACTGGAATGCAAAAGTTGGGAACAGAGAAGAAGGATCAGTAGTTGGACAACGTGGACTTGGTGGCAGAAATGAATTTTGAAATAGAATGATAAAATTCTGTACAGTTAATCAGTTCTGTACAGTAAATAAACGATTTATTCATTGCAAATACTTTTCATAAGAAACATACACAGGCTATACACATGGATTTCACCTGATAGTATGCATACGAATCAGATAGATTACATCTGTGGAAAGAATTGCTAGAGAAGCTCAATATCAGCTGTCAAAACTAGGGCAGATGCCGATTGTGGAAAAGACCACCAACTACTCACATGAAAGTTCAAGCTGAAGCTAAAGAAAATTACATCAAATCCACAGGAACCAAAATTTAACCTTGCATCTATCCCACTCAAATGTCAAAACCATCTCAGAAACAGGTTTGAGGACTTGAACACTAATGAATGAGGCTCAGATGAGCTATGGGAGGATATCAAGAATATCATCCATGAAGACTACAAAAGGTAATCACAAAGACAGAGGAGGAAGAAAAGAGCAAGATGGATGTTAGAAGAGACTTTGAATATTGCACTAGAGTGCCAGAAGCCAAAGCAAAGGGAAGTAATCAAGAAATTAAGGAGCTGAACAGAAGATTCCAAAGGGTAGCATGGGAGATAAAGTATTATAATGAAATGTGCAAAGAGCTGGAGTCAGAAAATCAAAAAGGCCAAACTCGGCATTTCTTAAGATGCAGGAACTGAAGAACAAATTCAAGCCTCGAGTTGCAATACTTAAGGATGCATTGGGCAAAACATTAAATGATCCAGGAAGTATTAAAAAAAGATAGAAGGAATATACAGAACCATTGTTACCAAAAGGAATTGGTGGACACAGAAGAATTTCATGCAACAACTTGTGAGCACGGGGTCTGTGGTGATGAAGAAAGAAGTTCAAGCTGCTCTGAAGGAATTAACAAAAACCAAGCCCTCAGGAATTGATGGCATATCAATTGACTTATTTCAACAAACAGACGCTGTGCTGGATGCATGCACCAAGTTTTTGCAAGGAATCTGGAGGACAACCACCTGGTCAACTGACTGGAAGAGATCCGTATCTGTTCCCATTCCAAAGAAAGGTGACCCAACAGAGAGTGGAAATTATTGAACAATATCATTAATATCACATGCAAGCAAGATTCTACTGAAAATTATCCCAAAATGACTGGAACAGCACATCAACAGAACTGCAAGAAGTGCAGGCTGTGGTACTAGGGATATTACAGCTAAGGTTAGATGAATCTTGGCTGAAAGCAGAAGGTCCCAAAGGAATGTCTATCTGTGTTTCACTAACTATGCAAAGGCATTTGATTGTGTGGATCACAACAAACTGTGGCTAACTCTGAGAAGAATGGAAATCCCAGAACACTTAACTGTGTATATGCGAAACGTACACTTGGGCCAGGAGGCTGTCATCGGAACAGAACAAGGAGACACTACATGGTTCAAAATTGGGTGTACACCAGAGATGTGTCCAATCGCCATACTTTTTCAATCTATATGCAGAACAGATCGTCCAGGAAGCTGGCCTCTATGAAGAGGAATGTGGCATCAAGATTGGAGGGAGACTCATTAACAATCTGTGTTATACAGATGACACAACTCTGCTTTCTGAAACTAAGGAGGACCTGAAACACTTGTTGCAGCCGTCAATATGGATTGAAGCTCAACATCAAGAAAACAAAGATTCTCACCACTGGGTCAATTGGCAGCATCAAGATAGATGGTGAAGAGAATGAGATTGTTAACAGCTTTCATTTGCTTGCCTCCCTAGTCAACACTCTTGGTACCAGCAGCCAGGAAATCAAATGACAAATTGCACTGGGAAAGTGAGTGACCTCTCCACAGTATTGAAGAGCAACAATGTCAGTCTGGAGACTAAGGGCACTTGATACAGGTCATGCAATCACTTGCTATGCATCAGACAGCTGGACAATGACTAGGAACGATAGAAGAATTCATGCCTTTCAGCTGTGGTGCCGGAGTACTGAATATACCATGGAATGCTAGAAGAACAAACAGGTTTACCCTAGAGAGGGTGAAATCTAGCTGCTCCTTGGAGGGAAGGTTTCTGAAGCTTCATCTGACATACTGTGGGCATGATGCAAAGAGGGACAAATCCTTGGAGAAGGACATTATGCTTGGGAGAGACAACTCAAGAGAGGAAGACCCTGGATGAAATGGATTGATTTAATGGGGGTAGGTGTTTCAGAGACTATAAGGTTGGCACAGGATAGAGCAGGGTTCTGAGCTGTTGTGTACGCAGGGTCATTATGAGTTGCAGGCGATTCAAGGGCACAAAACAACAACAATGGGCCAGTGGTGAGGATTATTGTTTTCTTGATGTTGCTATGTAATCCATATTGAAGGCTGTAATCTTTGATACTCTGCAGCAAGTATTTCAAGTCGTCCTCACTTTCCGCAAAGAGTTATGTCATCTGCGTAATGCAGGTTGCTGATGAGTCCTTGCACCGATCCTAATACCAAATTCTTGGTCATATGACCCAGCATCTTGAGTGATTTGTTCTGCATACAGGTTGAATGTACTCCAACTACAACCACACAGAATGCTTGAAAGACCATCTCCAAAACCAGTGATGTCACTAAGGGGGGACCCCAAAATCACCATCTAAAAATTTATTTTTTTACTAAACTTACTCACTGCCAATGAGTTGGAAAAGACTCATAAATGGATTTTCTGTGAAAGGGACTCTAATAGCTTCCATAGGAAGAGACGGCCTATCTTTCTCCCACAAAGCTGGCTATAAAAATGTCTCCAAAATGAATTAGAACAACAAGAACATTTTTTATAACCCCAACTTCTTGTTAAAGTTGCCAACATGTTGGTTCCAGCTCAAAGCAACCCTACAAACAACAGTATGAATTTTGAGAAAATTGGACATTGTAAAAAACTAAATGGAATACATTCTCACATGCCTCAGACATGTTGTAAAGAGGGGCCAGTCTCTGGGGAAGGACTTCATGCTTGGAAATGTGAAGGGTCACTGTGAGAGAGAAGATCCTTCCTTAATGAGATGGACTGGCGCAATGACTGTAAAACTGAGCTCAAGTGTGTTGGAAGATGGTGAGGATGGCACAGGACAAGGCAGGTTCAGAGGCCTTTTTCATAAGGCCACTATGAGTCATAGTCAGCTCGATGGTATACAACATACAAGAGACACATCTTAAACTTTAAACTGACATCCATATTAAGGATGTCCTTGACAGATTTTCCCAGTGCAACACATTTTCTGATTTCTTGACAGCTGCTACCATGAGCACTGATCATGTATACAGAGAAAATAAATAATTGGCAAGGAGTGGCATCCACTTCCTAAACAACATGCTTTTGGAAACTCTGTGAACTTTGATAAATGTTGATAACTGTAAAGGAGCTTCAGGCCATTTGTCACTATGAGCTGTGCTCGACTCAAAGGCAATCAACAACAACCTCTTCTAAGCCAAGTTATAGTATTTTCTAGTGCTTTATATGCAACTAAAATGAATGAAAACAATGAGTAAGGAAGATTCAAGAAAAACTGATGTCTTTGTATTGTGGTTCTGGCCAAAAATATGGGATATCTTAAGGACTAGCAGAATAATAAATCTGTCTTGGAGGATGGTTTCACATACTTTGAACATGCTCTCAGAAGGGCCTGTCCTTGGGAAAAAACATAATGCTGATAAAGGCAGAGAGGATCAAGAAAAGAGGGGAAGACTCTAAACGAGATGGACGGAAAAGTGACAATGGGCTTGAACATGGAGATTGAGATGACAGCACAGGGTAAGACAAGAAGGTTCAGCTCTGTTGTTCATAGAGTCTGAGTTGGGGTTGACCTGATGACACTGAACAACATTAACGGGGGGGGGGGCTGAAAGTCATTGCCCAGTCCTATGCCAACCCAGCTTACATGCCATCAATATTGCTATAAGGCTAATACTCAATGCCAATTTACCTTTTGTTCTTTCTGGTGTGTCCTGTTCAGAGCTGTCATTATTACTCAATTAAAATGTTATTTCCAATCATATTGTTTTGTCTGCACATATTATTGAAATTTAAAGATGTAATTTTAAATTTTGCTAGTTGTTTACGTCACTACTATTACAAGGAGCCTTGGTGGCATAGTGGTTATGCACTGCCCTGCTAACTGAAAGGTCAGAGGTTAAGATACTCCAGCTTTGTGAGAGAGAAGCAATCTCCTTCCACGAAGATTTACAGCGTCAGAAATCTGATGAAAGGTTACTGAGTTATAATCAACTAAATGATGGCGAGCAGGTGGGTATTATCATTACACTTAGTGGTGTATGGTAATTATGATGTACAAGTCACATTAGTACAAGTATTACTTAAGATTCTCGTTCTGGTACAGGGCAAAGTCCATTTGTGGGTGGGAGTGATACTGAGTAACTGTATTAGCTGGCACCAGCCCTAATAATCACTGGGAAAAGACAATGTTCTCAAACGGAAGCAAAAAGATGAGATGAGAATGTTTTTGCATTTTCTTAAAAATTCTTTAATTTTGCAAATTGGGGTTTTTATTTTCAATTTTTTTAAAAAGGTACATCTGAGCCAATCTTATATATCACAGAACTCTTAAAACTCACAGCATCCACTTGCAATCTTAGAGAAACACATACAGTGAGTGAAACTTGTCAAAGCCTAAACTGATAAAATTTTTTCCTGAGTTTCCAAAGTTTCTTGCCTTTGAAAGGCTGCAGTCTTTCCAATTTTTATTACTTTCTATTGTTGTTGCTGTTGTGTACCACTGAATCAGAAACAACTCTTAAATGCCCCTCCAGTGGTTTTCGGAAGCAGTTAATCACACAGGTGATTATATATCCTCTCTGTAGAGAAGCTGGTGGATATGAACCACGTGTGTTTGAGATGGCAGGATCGCTTCTTACCACTAGGCCACCAGAGCTCCCTATGTGCGGCTGAGTCAGAATCAATTCAAAGCAGAACCACCAACCGGCTTTCATATCCATGGGAGGAGAGAACACATCTCAGCCCTAAACTCTTCTCTATCCTGTGTCGATCTTATTGTTGTTGTTGTTGTTGTTATGTGCCATCAAGTCCCTTGCAACTCATAGCGACCCTATGTACAACAGCCCTAAACTCAGCTCTGTCCTGTGCCAATTGCACTGTCTCTGACACACCCATCCGATTATCCCAGTCACTGAATCAATCCACCTCATAGAGGGCCTTCCCCTCCTCTTTCCACCCTCCCAAGCATGATGTCCTTTTCCAAGGACCGGTCTCTCCTTACAACATGTCCAAAGTATGTTAGACGAAGCCTCAGAATCCTGGCCTCCAAGAAGCCACCCTGTTTAGCCCTTTCCAGGATGAATCTGTTTGTTTTCCTAGCAGCCCATGGTACTCTCAATAATCTTCTCCAGGACCACAGCTCAAAGGCATCAATTCTCCTTCTATCCTCCCTAGTCATTGTCCAACTCTCTGATGTATAACAAGTGACTGTGAAGACCATGGCTTGTATCAGACGAACCTTAGTCTCAAGAGAGACACCATTACTCTTCATACTTTGGAGAGGTCACTAACAGCAGACTTTCCCATGGCAATGCGCCTTTTAATTTCCTGGCTGCTGGTGCCAAGAATGTTGACTGTGGAGCCAAGCAAACTAAAGCTGTGAACAATTTCAATCTCCTCACCACCCATCCTGGTGCTGCCAATTGGTCCAGTGGTGAGAATCTTTGTCTTCTTGACATTGAGCCTCAGTCCATACTGAAGGCTGCAGTCCTTGACCCTCTGCAGTAGGTGCTTCAGGTCCTCCTCAGTTTCAGCAAGCAGGGTTGTGTCATCCGCATAACGCAGATTATTGATAAATTGTCCACCAATCTTGACCCCACATTTCTGCTCCTAGAGCCCAGCCTCCCAGATAATCTGTTCTGCATACAGGTTGAAAAGGTATGGAGATAGGACGCATCCCTGGCGTACACATTTCCCAATTTTGAACCATGCAGTGTTTCCTTGCTCTGTTCTGACGACTGCCTCTTGATAATAGGCATAGATCAATATTAATTAATTCTATAAAATATAATGTATATGAATGATTACAAGCAAAGCAATTAAAAACTCCCAAACACAGCCCAAAACCAAACTGAACAAATACCATATGCTTGATCCTGTGCAAGGCACTAGAAATAAAACAATAAACATAATGTCAAATACCTAGCCTCCAGGAGTTAATAGTATAAATTTATTTTGGAAGAAAATGTGTCCATGCTATATATACTATTAATTGCTTGTGGAACATCCCTTTGACAAATCACATTTGTTGTAAACCTATTTCATAATATGTAAAGTGGAACAGTCTTTTACCATTATTTGAAAAGAAAACTCTGATGGAAAAGTGGCAAGGAATTTCACTGAAGATTCGAAGGCATGCAGTTCAAATCTACTAGTTGCTCCACAGGTGGTAGATGGGCAATGTGCTTCCATGGAATTCACAATCCCTGAAAACCCACGAAGAGTCAGCTATGAGCCGATTCTAAACCAATAGCACATAACAGCACACTTGAAAAGACTGTTGTTGTATGCTGTTGAGTTGACAACAACTCATAGCATCGCTATGCACAATAGCTCTGAACCCTGCTCTATTCTGAACCAATCTCAGTTTCTGACACATGTACCTTCGTTATCCCAGTTACTGTGTCAATCCATGTCATCTGGGTTTGTCTTCTCCTGTGCTGGCCCTCCACTCTTTCAAGCATGATATCCATCTCCAAAGACTGGTCCTTCTTGGCCACATGCCCAAAGTACATGAGACAGAGCTTCAAAATCCTTGTCTCCAAGGAGTAGCTTCTTGGCAATCTATGGTATGTTTAAAACTCTCTTCTCCAGCACCACAATTAAAAGGGTCAATTCTGTCATCCTTGATCACTGTCCAGCTCTCTGATGCACAGCAAGTAATGGTGAAAACCATGGCCTGAATCAGGCGTACCTTAGTCTCTAGACTGATATTCTTGCTGTTTTCAGCATTCTGGAGAGGTCCCTGACAGCAGATTTCCCTAATGCAATTAATCTTTAGATTTCCTGACTGCTGGTACCAAGAGTGTTGACTGTGGACCTGAGTGGGCTGAAATTGTAAATCTCAATCACTTCTCCATCTATCACAATGCTGCCAATTGGCCCAGTGGTGAGAATCTGTTTTCTTAATGATGAGCTTCAATCCATATTTCAAAGTACAGTCCTTGACTCTCTGCAGCAGATGCTTCAAGTCGTCAATTTCAGCAAGTAAGGTTGTGTCATCTGCATTAACACAGGTAGTTGATGAGTTTCCCTCTAATCTTGCTGCCATATGCCTCCTTTTATGAACTTTATGGTTCAGCCTTTCAAACGATCTCTTCTACATACAGACTGAAAAGGTATGGAGACAGGACGCATCCCTGACTCACTCCTTTTCTGATCTTGAGCCAGATATTGCTCTAAACAGACCATCTAAATTAAGGCAGATTAAGAAGGATTCGCCATCCACTTCTGAAACAACAGGTCTTCGAAAACCCTATGCATAATAGAACAATAGTACCTGAGGATGAGCCCTCTGGTTGACAAACACAAAGAAGGAGGAACAGTTGCAAGCAAACACTAGTTGTTGGAATGTGAGAAGCATGAATGTTAAGGTAAATTGGATAATATTTAAGACAGAAATGGAACACATAAATATTGACATACTAGGAATTTGCAAAATGAGATGAACTGGTATGAATATTTTGAATCAGATTATCATAATCTACTATGCCAGAAATGGAAAGGCGAGGAAAAGTAGTCACATTTATAGTTAAAAAGACCATTTCCAGACACATATTGAAATATAATGTTGTAAGTGACTGGATAATATCCATACACATACAAGAAAGTCCTGTCAATACCACTATCATTAAAATATATACACCAACAACTACAACTAAAGAAGAGGAAACATGACTTCTACCAAATTTTGCAGTCAGAAATCAGTCGAATATGCAATGAGGATGTACTATTACAGGGTGACTGGAATAAAAAATTTGGGTATAAAGAAGGATTAGTAGTTAGAAAACATGGGCTTGGTGAAAGAAACGAGACTAGAGATAAAATGACAGGATTTTATATAGTCAATGATTTATCCATAGCAAAAACCTTTTATAAGAAATGTAAATGGCAACTATACACATGGACTTCATCTGATGGTCTGCACAGGAATCAGAAAGATTATATCTGTGTAAAGAATTGTAGGAGAAGCTCAGCAGAAAAGACCACCAACTACTCATACGCAAGTTCAAACTGAAAAGACTATTCTGAAGTCAAATAATTCAAGTAAACAATCTGAACAGCAGATGCATCGTAATATTAACTATTATTGCTATTAGTTACTATCTTCATTGCTAGGAATGATGCAGTTAAAAGTTTTAAGGACAACAATGTTGTTTTTGTTTGTTTGTTTTAACTTATTTTTTTATTAATTTCAGTGAACATTTACAGAGATTTTGTATTTCCATTCATTCATTGTTGCACTTTTCTACCCACCCACCCCACACCCACACCCAGTTCGCTCTTCTCCTTGAAAAGCAAAAGAAAACACTCCTTTATTGGTACACAATCCCCCCGCACCTCCCCACCCCGAGTATACGCCACTGTGCAACCCTCATTCCAAACTCTTATGACAATCATAATGCCCTAAAATATATTACTTTTAAACTGTTCTCTCTCTCATCGGCTTCAATGCAGTATACACGATCCAGTTTTTCTCAGTCTTACTCCCTCCTTGATGTCAGCCTCATTCTACAACAGTGGCACCATACAGTACTTGTCCTTTTGTGACTGAGATATTTCACTCAGCATAATGTCCTCCAGGGTCACCCATTTTGAATAATATTGCATGAATTCCTTGTTTTTCAATGCAGCATAGTATTCCACTGTGTGAATATACCAGAGCTTCTCTATCCATTCATTTGTTGATGGGCACTTAGGTTGCTTCCAACTCCTTGCTATTATGAACAAAACCGCAATAAACATGGGTGTGCATGTATCTGCTTGGATGTCGGTTATGGTCTCTTTGGGGTATATTCCCAGTAGTGGATGGTATCTCTGTTTGCAACTTTTTGATAAAGCGCCATACCGCCTTCCACAGTGGTTACACCATTTTACACTGCCACCAACAGTGAATAAGGGTCCAGTTTCTCCCCAACCTTGCCAGCATTTGTTGCTTGCTGTTCTGTTAAATTTTGCTAGTCTTACTGGGATGAGATGATATCTCACAGTTGTCTTGATTTGCATCTCTCTTAGAGCTAGGGATTTTGAACATTTCTTCATGTGCTTGTTAGCCATCTGAATGTCTTCTCTGGTGAAGTGTCTGTTCATATTCTGTGCCCATTTTTCAACTGGATTATTTACCTTTATCTTATTGTGGTGCTCAAGTATTACATAAATTCTAGATATAAGTCCCTTATCTGACATATCATTACCAAACACCTTTTTAAAAAAAAAATCATGGTGTCGTTGTTTCACCGAATGATTCACAATCGACTCACAGCTGACCAGAGGGCTTTCAGAAAGTTAACTCGCACAGGAGGGAGATAGGTCATCTTTCTCCCAAGAAGGTGGTGGATTCAAACTGTCTGCAATTTGGGTTGGCAGCATAACTCCTTACCCACTAAATCATCAGAGCTCTCTTTAAAACTTGTTGTTAGGTGTCAACGAATCAAGTTCAACTCACAGCAACCCTGTGAACTAAAGCTCTGAACCCTGTTCTATCCTGTGCCATCCCCATACTTAATGACACAAAAGAATCCATTGCAGCAGTCTTCATGTCAATCCACCTGGTCAAGGGCCTTCCTCTCCTTCACCAACTCTCCACCCTTCCCAGCATCATGTTCCTCTCCAAGGAATATTCCATCCTAGCAACATGTCCTTAGTATGTGAGGAGAAGCCTTATCATTCTTGCCTCCAAAAAGCACCCTGGCTGCACCCTCTTCAAGCCTTAACTGTTTGTTCTTTAAAACATACAGAAAAAAATTTGGAATTCCTTCTGTTTAGCTTTTCAAAGACTAAGGCATGCCTGATTCAAGCTATGGTATTTTCATTTGCTTCATATGCATGTAAAAGTGAATAATGAAGAGTTATTAATACCTGTGAATTGTGATGCTAGAAAAGAATACTGTATATACTACGGACTAACAAAAAAAATCTATTCTGAAAAAAGCATGGGGAGAGTGCTTTTTAGAAGCGTGGATGGGCATGCTATCAGAAGGCACTTGTCTCTGAAGGGTATCTGACTGGAAAAGTAGAGCATGGGCAAAAAAAGATGATACTGTAATGAGATGCAAAAGTGGTGCAAAAAAGAGGGGTAAAAATACATAGTAGTAATTGTTAGAATGTTACAGGACCATGCAGGGTTTGAGTACACAGGGTCAATGCACACTGGAGTCAACCTGATGGCACCTAATAACAAGAAGTTTATGTAATCAAAGAACAGGGAGTGATAGTATAATGAATTAAAATATTAAGTACCTTTCATCTACTCCAGTGAAGGTAATGAAACATCATCAGGTAATGAAGCATCTCTGATGCTTCTGGTGTCTTAGTGATTAAGAAGCTGAGCTGCCAAACCAAAGGTACTCAGTATGAATCCACCAGTTACCTCACAGGAAAAGATGGGACAATCTACTTCAGTGTGATTTACTGCCTCTGAAAACCTACTGAACAGTCAGCTATGAGTTGTTTCTGACTCAAGAGCACACAACAAGAGGAGTAATTCTGAATACTAGATTTTAAACTCTATGTACATGTTTGGGAAGTGATATTCAATAAAGACTTCACTTTAAGCCTAAAGCATAAACATAATCAAATTAAACATATATGCTGGGAAAGATGTTCTGAAAGGCATTAAAAAGAAATAATTAATGAGAGAGAGGAAGGAAAAAAAGAGATGTTCTAAAATATTATAGGAAAGATGACACAGGCTTAGGAATTAAAACTGGGGAAAAGGCACAAAATTGGGAACCAAACATTCCTCTGGTTCATGACTTAAGATGCAGCCTATTATAAATTAAAAATTCATTCTACAAGGGCACTGCATACACAGATTGGAGGGAAGGGGAAAGAGCTTTGGTTCCTTGGTTTGGTGATTTAGGGTCATAGTGTCATGGGAATCCCAGGTAATTGGCCTGATACTATCTTTATGTTTTTATCTTTATCTTTATGTTCAACCTCCTAGTGGGTTGCATAATGCCTGGGGTCTTAAAAGGTTGCAAGTTGCCATCTATTGTCCTTTACCTGCAGCAATTTAGGAAGAAAGAGAGTCAAGACTGTTACTGTTAAGTGCCCTCAAGCCATTCTTAAAGAAAGAACCTAATTAACCTAGAAACTACAGTTCTGCTGGGCTTAAATTCATTGCTACAGTCAGAGTTTCAATTCATAGCTGAGGATTTCCCTGCCTTTCGATGATCTTGTAGATTTCCACATGTATGGTCAGTTTTCTAAAAAAACTGTCTGCAATGAATAATCATTGACTATACAAAAGTCTATCACTCAACCTACAGTTTCATTTTTACTTGTGTTTTACTGACAATGGAAAGGCATTACACTGTGTGGACCATAACAAATTACAAATAGCATTGAGAATAATGGGAAACTGTGCTCATATGAAACACATAGACCAAGGAGCAGCTTGGCAAACAGAACAATACGGCATGGTTTAAAAATTAAGAAAGATGTATGTCAAAAGCTGTATCCTGTCACCAAATCATTCACTCTGTCTGCTGAGTGAGTAAGCTAGGCTATATGAAGTAGAATGTGACATGAGGATTGGAAGAAGACTCATCAACAAGCTGCATTATGCAGATGACACAACTCGCAGAAAGTGATGAAGATGCAAAGAATCTACTGAAGAAATCAAAGACTTCAATGTGGATTATATTTCAACATCAAGAAAAGAAAAATCCTCAGCACTGAACCAATATGCAGGATCATGACAGATGGTGAAAAGATTAAAGTTGTCAAGGATTTTGTTTTACTTGAATCCATAATCAATATCCACAATAGCAGCACTCAAGAAATTAAAAGACATGCTGCCCTGGGAAAATTCTGTCAAGGACCTCTCCAAAGGGCAAAAGAACAAGGATATTAGCTTAAAGACAAAGGTGTGCCTGACAGAAGTTGTGGTAATTTCAGTGATAGAGGCTATGGTCTTCACAATTGCTTGCTATGCATGAGAGAGTTGGACAATGACTAGGGATGACAGAAGGAGAACTAACGCCTTGGAGCTATGGTGCTAGAGAAGAATATACCATGACCTGCTAGGAGAACAAATAAGTTCATCCTGGAGAGGGTGAAGTCAGGCTGCTCCTTGGACGCAAGGATTCTGAAGCTTCATCAGACATACTCTGGACACGTTGCAAGGCAGGATCAGTCCTTGGAGAGGGATGCCATGCTTGGAAGGGTAGAGGGACAGTGCAGGAGAGGAAGACTGTCGAAGAGATGGATTGATTCAGTAACTGGGGTAATGGGGGTAGGTGTATCAGAGACAGTAAGATTGGCACAGTATAGAGCAGGGTTTAGGGCTGTTGTACACAGGGTCGCTATGATTCGCAGGCAACTCAATGGCATGTAACAACCACCACAACAACATATGCAACTGAAAGTTGAACAAGGAAGACCAAAGAAGAACTGATGCCTTTGAAATGGAGTGCTGAAGAAGAGTACTGAATTTCTCTAGCACTATCAAAATAAAAAACAAGTCTGTTTAAGAATAAGTGCAACTCGGCTATTTCTTAAAGCCAGGACGGTAAAACTTTGTTTCATATATTTTGGGTATGCTATTAGGAGGAGCCCGTCCTTGAAAAAAGACATCATGCTTTCTGAGAAAAGATAAACAGTAAAGAGGAGAGGAAATGGATTGTCACAGTGATGTTAACCATGGTCTAGAGCATGTGAGAGTTCATGAGACTGAAGCAGGATAGGGCAAAGTTCAGATCTGCTGTTCAAAGAGTCACTAGGAGGAGTAGTTAACTCGACATCTAACAACTGATTTTCGAAGCACATGTTCTTTTCCAGGGACTAGGTCTTCCTGATAACATGTTCAAAGTACCCACAATAGAAGAGGGCATTTTATATGTGCTAATTGATTCTAAAAGCAACTACTCCTTTGCTATGATACCAGAAGAATAGGATGGTGTATGGTTATTGTTGCTGATTTTAATCAATTTTCTACAGAAGAATCCAGATTAAAATGGACAAAATTACAAATTTTTATGGAATCTAGATTTTACAGAGCATACCAATACATACAGTGTTAGGTGCTGCTGAACAGAGCACAACTAATTGCAACCCTAGGAACAAGGGATGTGAACCTTGCCCTAGCCTGTGCCATCTTACCATTTCTGAAATGCTAGAGCTGTTGCTGCAGTCACTGTATCAGTCTACCTAGTTCAGGGTCTTCCTCTCTTTCCCTGACCTTTAACAGCATGATGTCCCTTTCCAAAGAACAGCCTCTCTTAACAACATGGCCAAAGTATGTGAGCCAAAACCTTGTCATCTTTGCCTCCGAGGAGCGCTTTGGCTGCATCTTCTGGCAGTCCATAGGCTCAGTATTCTCCAAAAAGGCATTTCTTCTTCTGTCATCCATATTTACTATCCAGCTCTTAGATGCACTACAATGAGTTAAAAAAGCACCTTAGTCTTCAAATGACATCACTGCTTCACAGTAATTTGGAGAGGTCCCTGACTGCAAACTTACCCAATGCACTATATCTCCTGTTGCTGGTACCAAGAGTATTGATTTTAGACCCAAGTGAGATGAAATTCTTGACAATTTCAATCTTTTCTCTATCATGATGCTGCCTATGGCTCCAGTGATGAGAATTTTTTGGTTTTGGCCACTGCCAAGACAGCGAAGACACAAACCAACAAAATGGATGTCAAAAGAGACTCTGAAAATTGCATCAGAGAGTGAAAAAGTAAAAACAAGGGGAAGAGATGCTGAAGTAAGCAAAGAGGTATAAAGAAGATCCCAAAAGGGAAGTTCTAGAAGACAAAGTGAAATATTATTAACAGAATGTGCAGAATAAAAAGAACTCGTTCAAAAAAAAAAAAAAAGAACTCGTTCAGTATTTCTTAAGCTGACCAAAAAAAAACCAACAACACAAAAACAACAACAAGAAGCCTTGAGTTGCAATATTGAGAGATGCTACAGGCCAAATCTTGAACGATCCAGGAAGCATCAGAAGAAGATGGAGGGAATACAGAGTCACTGCACCAAAAAGAATTACTTAACATTGAAATATTTTAGCAAGTATTTTAAGCTCAAGAGCCAATAAAAATGTTTAAACTACACTAAAGGCACTGGCAAAAATTAAGGAACCAGGAATCAATAAGATACCAACTGATATGTTTCAGTTAACAGTTGCAGCTGTGGATGTGCTAACCAGTGTAAGCAAGTGCCAAGAAATCTGGAGGACAGTGCTCGCTTCGGCAGCACATATACTAAAAAAAAAAAGAAATCTGGAGGACAGGTGCCTGGCCAACTGACTAGAAGAGATATTTGTTCCCATTCTCAAGAAAGGTGATCCAAGAGAATGTGGATTACCGAACAGTATCATTATATCATATGCAAGTAAATAACTGCTGAACATTATTTAAAAATGGGTAGAACAGCAGAAAGACAGAAAACTGTGAGAAGTTCAAGCAGGGTTTAGAAGAGGCTGTGGTACCAGGGATATCACTGATGTCAGATGGATTATGGCTGAAAGCAAAGAATACCAGAAGAATTTACATTTGTGTTTTACTGATTAGACAAAAGCATCTGACTGTGTAGACCATTACAAATTATGACTACTGATGAGAAGAATGGGAATTCCACTACAGTTGAGTTCATGTGAAACTTATATATCTATATCTAGACCAAGGTATAAGTTGACCGAGTTCACTGCATGGTTTTAACATTTAAAAAGGTGTGCATCAGAATTGTGTCCTCTCTCCATACCTACTAAATCTGAATGCTGAGCAAATAATCTGAGAAGCTGGTCTCTATGAAGAAGAATATGGTACTAAGATTAGAAGAAAACTCACCAACACCTTGTGTTATGCAAATAACATAACTTTGCTTGCTGAAAGTGAGGAAGACTGGAGCCACTTGCTGCAGAAGATCAGAGAAGACAGGTTTTGATATAGAGCATACAGAGGCTGTAGAAAACGCCAACTCCTTAAATGACTGTCTTGCGATAATCTTTAAATCTTAAAAATTATCCCCAAAAACAAAGCAACAGTTTAGTTTGCCTTGAGCACTGTATTCTTTGAAGATTTATCTACATGGTACCAAATGGATAAGAACAACATGAAGTAATTAGACAGGAAATTTTAGCAGGCATAACTGAGTTTATGTTAATGGGGAAGAATAACTTGGAAAGAAAATTTTGAAACCACAGCAGTAGTACAGCAAGATTTGAAGAATAGGCAAATACTTTCTCTTAGCTATTTATAAAAACAAAGCCTTGAGATTTCTCTGATGTAATACAGATTCTCAACTATAAAGTTCTTCTTTAAATATTGTTTATTTATAGCTCAGAGATCCACTGAGTATTGTGTATAATTAACTGGGGTGTAAGTGCCTTAGAGGTAGTGGAGAAACAGTGGAACACAGCAATGAAAAATTCAAGGTTAGGTTTTAGAATCGGAAAAATTCTTGCTCAAACTTGTTCTTCCTGTTTCAAATTATATGACCTTGAGAAAATTACTTAACTTCCTAGGTCCAAGTTTCCTTTTGTGAAACACAAATAATAACAATATCTATCTTAGGAAGTTGGGTTTTTTTAATATTAAATATGGTAATGAATAACACAGACAAACAACTCCATTTACCAGGTTGGAGGTGAAGTGATGTGAACAAGAAGGATTAATACTTATTAAAAGGAAATACATGTTTCAGGAAAAATTATGCATATCATAATAATTCTAGTTGAGCAACATATAAACTAAATTTTACTCATTATTTTGCTAAATGCTGTTATTGCTGAGTAGCCCACATGTATACTGTCATTTTGAGTTCAATTCTAAAATTTGAACTTGAGGAATAGAGTCCGTTATCATCATTTACTCTTTTGTTCCTCATCAGCAGATGCATCTATTCAATCACATTATTATCTGAGTTAACAAAATTCAAGTTCCTGGAATTGCTTCCTTGCCCTTCTTTCCCGCTTTCTCATTTTTGCTTTTTTGTTTCCTGTCCATTAGCTCTATTTTACCTCCTAAACCTCTACTTCCACATTGTAAAATACAAATAATGTCATCTACTTGAGTAAGCACCACTGGAGGGCGGAACCCCAACACTTAGTGACCAGTAAAATTGACTTTAGAAACTGGTGACAAGTAGAATTTATTTATCTTCATAAATACATATTGCTAAAGGAACCAAAAATCAAAACCACTGCCATCAAGCCAATCGGAACTAGTATAGTTAATACAGGAATGTATTTATTCCAGCACAAATTATTTATCTAGTAAATAATTATTAGACCTCAATCCTCAATTTTAACCTATGCTTCAGCCAGGTGACATTATATGAAAATGATAACATAATTTATTAATAATGTTTCTTTCGAGATGGTATGCTTCAGAGAGCTGCACAATGACTAAGGATGACAGAAGAATAGATGCCATTGAGTTGTGGTGCTGGAGAAGTCTTAAACATACCATGGACTACCAAGAAAACAAATAGGTCTGTCTTGGAGAAGGTGAAACCAAGTCTCTCCTTGGAGGCGTGGATTATGAAGCTCTGCCTTACTTGCTTTGGGCACATGGCCAGGAGATCAGTCTTTGGAGATGGACACCATGCTTGGAATGGTGGACAGACTGCACAGAAGAGGAAGACTCTGGATGAGATGGATTGATACAGTAATTGGGGCGATAGGGGTTGGTATGTCAGAATTAGTGAGACTGGCTCAGGACAGGGAAGAGTTCAGAGCTGCTGTACATAGGGTCACTATACTTCACAGGCACTTAATAACAGTAACATACTTGGAACAGGTTTGGAAGCAGGAGTGGCATCCACTTCCTCAATAACATGCCTCCGGAAACTCTATGACCTTTGATAAATGTTGATAGTTGTAGAGGGGCTTCAGGTCTTTTGTACATATGAGTCATTGTTTGCTATGAGTCATACTCGACTCGAAGGCAATCAACAACAATCTTATTTTCAATATGCACTTTTCTTAGCATGTATCAGTACTTTTTTTCTGATTGATTTTTATTTATATTGTTATACTAAAATCTGTATTAACAAAACTAAACTAAGCATTGCAACACAGGAATTTTACGGGTGGGGGTGGGGGGGTAGAGAGTAAGTAGATATATAACAATTACCCTGATGTAAACCGGTTCTGTGATTATTAAAAAACAAGATGTATGAAAATATTACATTTAATATGACAGATTGATTATATTATATTAAAAAATATCAGCATATATCAAATGATGGTTACCTTATGGCACAGGGGAACCAGACTGGAACTATGATCAAAGACAATTTGGGGGTTTTTTTCACTCTTGTTGTATTTCTTATGATCATTCTCATAGATTGTGTCTTACAAAATTAATCACCATTGATCTATTCCCACTATTACTCCATCTTTTCAGATCTCCACTGGATCTTTCCTAATTCCTTTGAGCCCTCCCTCCACTCATCTAACTCTGTGACCCAGTGATTTCCCTCCATCTCTCCTTCCCTCCCCACAACCCCCTTAATCCCTCCATTCCCCTCTTTGGGTATCTATGTACATCTTACTGGTTTATCCTTCTGTTTTTACAATAATGGTCTTATACAGTATTTGTTCTTAATGCCCGAGCTACAATACATGAATTTATCATAAATAAAAGGTTGCCACATAAATGATCAATATGTAAGAACTCTAATTCCATACAATGTAAAAATTAATAATTCATTTACAATAGCATAAAAAAAATACTTTAGAGAATAAATTTAATCAATGAAGGATTTAAGGATCACACAATGAAAACTATAAAAACATCATTGAAGAAAAAAGAAAGAAGCCCTAAATAGATGAAAATATTTACTAGGCTTCCTTAGAGTTACAATATGTCCCAGCTATTAATTACAATCCTAGAAATCCACAATTCATAGAGAGGAACTTCTTATTAAGATGGTAATCCTACCCTCAAAGTGACTTTAAAACTCAAAGCAATTTCTATCAAAACACCAGTTGCCCTTTTTTGCAAAAGGTAACAAGGTAATTAAAACATTCAAATGAATATACAAGCAAAACAGCCAAAACAATCTCGAAAAAGAACAAAGTTGGAGAACTCACACGTTTTTATTTCAAAACGTATTAAAAAGCTGCAGTAATCAAGACAATGTGGTAGTAACATAAACAGACACAGAGATCAATGAAACAGAACTGAGAGTCCAAAAATAAATACATTTATGGTTAAATGATTTTTATAAGGGGGCCAAGACCATTCAATGAGGGAAAGAATAATCTCTAAAATAAATGGTGCTGGGAAAACAAAATAGCCACATGCAAAAAAAAAAAAAAAAAGAAAAGAAAAAGTTGAACTCCTAACTCATATCATATGCAAAAATCCACTTGAAACTAATTACAGTGCTAAATGTAAAAACTAAAACTACAGGCATACATCTTCAAGAAGCTGAATTGGGCAATTTTAAAATGTAACACCAAAAGAACAAGGAAGCATAGGGGGGAAAAAAGTACTAGAAGCCAAAGCAAAAGGAAGAAATCAAGAAATTAAGGAGCTGAACAGATGATGTCAAAGGGCAGCAAGGGAAAGCAAAGTAAAATATTATAATGAAACATGCAAAGAGCTGGAATCAGAAAATCAAAGGAGCAGAACTCTCTTAGCATTTCTTAAGTTGAAGGAACTGAAGATCAAATTCAAGCCTCGAGTTGCAAAACTTAAGGATGCTTTGAGCAGAATATTAAATGATCCAGAAAGTATTAAAAGATAAAGCATTCAAAGAGTATACAGAGTCACTGTACCAAAAGGAATTGGCAGACACAGAAGAATTTCATGAAATGATGAATGAGCAAGAACCTGTGGTGATGAAGGACAAATTCAAGCTGCTCTGAAAGGGCCCCAGGAATTAACGGCATACCAACTGACATATTTCAACAGATGTTACCCTGGATGTGCTCACCAAGATGTGCCAAGAATTCTGGAGGACAACCACTTGGCCAACTGACTGGAAGAGATCTATATTTGTTCCCATTCCAAAGAAAGGTGACCCAACAGAGTGTGGAAATTATCAAACAATATGATTAATATCACATGCAAGCATGATTCTGCTGAAAATGATAAAAAAATTATCAGAACAGGACATCAACAGGGAACTGCCAGATGTGCAGGCTAGGTTTAGAAGAGGTCAGGGTACTACGGATATTATAGCTCATGTGAGATGGATAGATGGATCTTGGCTGAAAGCACAGAGTACCAGAGGAATGTCTGTGTTTCATTGACTATCCAAAGGAATTTGACTGTGTGGATCACAACAAACTGGTTAACTCTGAGAAGAATGGGAATCCCATAACACTTGAGCGTGCTTAGGTAGTCATCAGAACAGAGCAAGGAAACACTGCATGGTTCATAACAGGGGAAGGGTTTATGCCAGGGATGTGTCCTATCTCCATACCTTTTCAATTTATATGCAGAACAAATTATCCAGGAGGCTGGGCTATATGAGGAAAAATGTGGCATCAGGATTGGAGGAAAACTCATCAACAATCTGTTATGCAGATGACATAACACTGCTTGCTGAAACTGAGGAGGACCTAAAGTGCCTGCTGAAGCCCAACATTAAGAAAACAAAATTCTCACTACCATTGCGCCGACTGGCAAGCATCTTGATAGATGAAGAGACTGAGACTGTTAACAGCTTCTCTTTTCTTGGCTCCACAATCAGTGCTCCTGGTATCAGCAGCCAAGAAATTAAAAAACAGACTGCACTGGGAAAATAAGCTGTCAGGGAACTCTCCAGAGTACTGACAAACAACGATGTCAGTCTGGAGACTAAGGTGTGTCTGATTCAATCCATGGTCTTTCGAATTACTTGCTATGTGTCAGAAAGGTGGACAATGACTAGGGATGAGAGATGAAGAATCAATGCTAATGCCTTTGAACCGTGGTGCTGGAGAAGAGTACTAAAAATGCATACTATGGATGGCTAGGAGAACAAATAGATTCATCCAGGAGAGGGTGACACCAGGCTGCTCCTTGGAGGCAAGGATTCTGAAGCTTCATTTGACATACTTTGGACATGTTGCAAGGTAGGATCAGTCCTTGGAGAGGGACATCATGCTTGGAAGGGTGGAGGATCAGCACAGGAGAGGAAGATCCTTTATGAGATAGACTGATTCAGTGACTGGGGTAATGAGGGTAGGTATGTCAGAGACAATAGTATTGGCACAGAATAAAGCAAGGTTTAGACTTGATAGCAAAGAACAGATCAAAATTAAAATTTACGCAGTTCAAAAGACACTAGCAAAAGAAAGAAAAGAAAACCCACAGGATGGCAGAAAATACTTGCAAATTACACAGAGAGCCTTCCAGGAGCCCTGGTGGTACAATAGATTAAGCTTCATACTGCTTAAGCCAAAAATTTCCAACAGTGTCAACAGTTCGGGGCCTTTGGAGAAACAGAAGGCAATATTCTCTCATTAACATGTTGTCGCACACTTTTAAACTGACGACCATGGTTTTTTCCATGTATTACCGTCATTTGTGGCAAGGTGTTAAAATTTACAGGCTTGAAAAACTGAAGGAGGCTCACTATGAGTTGGGGTCAACAATGAATTTGTTTTAGTTTGGGCTAGTATAAGATTTTTAAAGAGGATATATAAACATGTTTTAAAACTTAACTAAAAAAAGTAATGGGCAAGAGATTTAAAGACACTTCCCCAAAGACAAAGTACAAGTGACTAAATGAGCATATACTATAGGACTACAGAACTGCCAGATGTGCAGGCTGGATTTAAGAGGTCGTGGTACTAGGATATTACAGTTAATGTTAGATGGATCTTGGGAGAAAGCAGAGAATACCAGAAGAATGTCTATCTGTGCTTCATTGACTATGCAAAGGGTTTTGTGTGATCACAAGCTGAGGCTGACTCTGACTCTGAGAATGGGAATCCCAGAACATCTGATTGTGCTAATGTGAAACATATACTTGCACCAAGAAGCAGTCGTCAGAACAGAGCAAGGAGACACTACATGGTTCAAAATCAAGAAGGGGGTTCATCAGGGATGTATTTTGTCTCCATACCTTTTCATACTCTATACAGAACAGATCATCTGAGACGCTGGGTTGTACGAGGAGGAATGTGCCATCAGGACTGGTGGAAGAATCATCAACAACCTGCGTTATGCAGATGACACAACCCTGCTTGCTGAAACTGAGGAGGACCTGAAGCGCTTGCTGGAGAAGGTCAAGGACTGCAGTCTTCAATATGGATTGACGCTCAACATCAAGAAAACAAAGATTCTCACCACTGGGCCAATTGGCATCATCAGTATGGATGGTGAAGAGATTGAGATAACTAGTTAACAGTTTTAGTTTACTTGGTTCCACAATCAACACTCTTGGTAACAGCAGCCAGGAAATAAGAGACGACTGCATTGGGAAAGTCAGCTGTGAGGGACCCCTCAAGGGTACTGAAGAGCAACGACACCAGGCTGGAGACTAAGAGGCGCCTGATCCAGGCTGTCTTCGGAATTACGCACTATGCATCAAACAGTTGGACAGTGAATGGGATGACAGAAAGAGAACTGATGCCTTTGAGCTGTGGTGCTGGAAAAGAGTGTTGAATATACCATGGACTGCGAGGGGAACAAACAGGTTTGTCCTAGAGAGGGTGAAGCCGGAATGCTCCCTGGAGTCAAGGATTCTGAAGCTTTATCTGACATACTTTGGGCATGTTACAAGGAGGGACTAGTCCTTAGAGAGAGACATCATGTTTGGTAGAGTGGAGGGACAGCGCAAGAGAGGAAGACCCTCGATGGGTCGATGGATCGATTCTGTGAGTGAAGTTGTGGGAATGAGTGTGTTTGAGATAGTGAGGTTGGCACAGGACAGAACGGCGTTTAGGGCTCTTGTATATAGGGTCGCTATGAGTCACAAGCGACTTGATGGCACATAACAACAACAACATAGGACTCAACATCATTAATCACTATGTAACAGAGTTGAAATCAATCCATAGTTGACACTCTAATGGTTTTCAGAGGCAATAAATTGCTTGAGAGGAAATTCCTCATCTTTTTACCACAGAGTATCTAGTGAGTACAGCTAGGTTTGAATCATATACCTAAGTTCTTAATCACTAAGGAAATGGAAATCAAAACTACAAAGAGATACTAAATCACACCTACAATGAGATACTAAATCATACCTACTATGAGAGCTATTACAAAAAAAAACCAAAACTTTTTTTTAAATGGTTAAACTTTTAAAATAAGTGCTGGTAAGGATGCAAAAAATTTGCTATTATCATATATTAACAATGAGTGTGAAATTTCCTGGAAAATAACCTCAAAAGTTAGAAAGAGTTACTATAAAAAGCCAAATCATACTCAATCCACTGCTGTTGAGGCAATTCTGACTCAGAGCAACTCTAAGAGGCAGAGTAAAACTGCCTCATAGGATTTCTGAAGTGACAATCTTTGCAGAAGCAAACTGCCTCATCTTTCCTACAAGGAACAACAGCTCATGGATTCAAACCACCAAATTTTGGTTGGCAGGCCAATATTTAACTCATCACATCACTAGGGTTCCTTAGAATATGTCCCAGCCATTAGAACTCTAGAAATCTATGTAAGAGAATGGAAAACACTTGCCTATGCAAAAATGGGTAAATAACTGTTCATAGCAGCACTGCTCATAATCGTAAACAGTAATCAACAGGTGGTACATGCTCAAAGTTTTAATCAACTGGTAAGTGAATAAACAAAACATGGTATTATTCACAAAATATTCATCCATAAAAAGAGCATTAACATAAATTACAACACAAATGAACTCTGAAAATATGTAAATGAAAGACACCAGACACAAAAGGCCACATATTACATATGATTCCACTTATATGAATAAGCAGAACTATAAAGCCAGGTAGTATATTTGCATGTGTGTATTACTTACACAGGTGCATAATATGCAAAAATACCATAGATGGCAACGAAGAGGGAACATCTTTATGAATATAGTACCACTGAAAAATACACTTTCAAGGGGTAAATTTTATGGTATATGAGAACGTGCTAAAGAAGTCAAATATTTCCTAAACCTCTGCAGATTAGTTTTAAGCGAATCACGAAAATTATCAGTAAATAATAACCGTGGCAAGGCATTCTATTAGTAACCTCAGGCAGATTCCCATTTAGTTTTCAATCTGATTGAGAAGATAGGTATTAAAGTGAAAATGAAATAAATTCCAGTCTGACATATTTTAGAATACAGAACAAGTCAACAAACAGCAAATTCATACATGAGTTCCTGCGTGGTTCAGTTAACACACTTGGCTGCTAACTGAACAGCTGTAGGAAGATCTTCGATGAGATGCACTGATTCAGTCACTGGGTTTTGGCGGGTAGGTATACACCAAGACAATAAGGTTGGCACAGGGTAGAGCAGGTTTTAGGGCTGTTGTACAGAGAGTCGCTATGACTCTCCATTCTAAAAATTCTATCCTTAATTTTTAATTCAAACATCACTAATGACTCTGTTCATCATAACTTCTTTCCCACTTGTGCCTCATAGGTGATGTTTGTAATACACAGGAAAAAAGTGATGAATCTTTTAGACAGTAGTGTAAAATTTGGGACACTGGTTTAAAAGTCCTGGCATTGATGCCTACGATTTACTGAGGAGCATACAGAAGTTTTTAATTAAGTCTTTTTATGATTAAGAAATTATCTGAATGTCTTCTTTGGTGAAGTGTCTGTTCATATCCTGCGCCCATTTTTCGACTGGATTATTTACCTTTATCTTGTTGTGGTGCTCAAGTATTTTATAAATTCTAGATATAAGTCCCTTATCTGACATGTCATTACCAAATACTTTTTCCCCAATCTGTGGCTTCCCTTTTGACCTTGTTGAAGAAGTTTTTGTATGTGCATAGAGATGCTTGAGTCTTCGGCAGATATTTTTCCAATACTATTTGTTAAAAAGGCTGTCGTTTCCCCCACTTAACTCCTAACTTTCATCTCCTTGTCAAAAATCAGTTGACCATACGTAGATGGGCTGATTTCTGGGTTCTCAATTCTATTCCATTGATCTATGTCTCTGTCATTGTACCAGTACCATGCTGTCTTTACCACCACGGCAGTGTAGTAGGATATGAAAGCAGGGAGTGAGATGCCTCCCACCTTTTTTCTATTTTTAAGGAGTGCTTTGCTTATTCGGGGCTTCTTTCCATTCTAAATAAAACTGGAGATTACCTTTTCCATCTCATTGAAGAATGGGATTGGTATTTTTAATTGGGATTGCACTGAACGTGTAAATTGCCTTTGGTAGTATTGCCATTTTCACAATATTGAGTCTTCCTATCCATGAGCAAAGGGAACATCTTAAAACATAACAAGTTAAAACTTTTTCTTATAACTCCAGAAAAGGGTTACAATTTGGGAAAAAAAGTGCTTAGATAATTTTAATATGCCCCCATTCCAATAGCAAGAAACCTCAATATCCAAAAAGCTTATTAATTTTTATTTTGCCCTCTTGTCAATTATTATTTTTTAATAATCAGTTAAGATTTCAGTGTATGTGTGATGTTCATAAAAATAACTGAAGAAGTTCAGCATAAGCTTGGATAAAAATATTAACCACAAAGGCTCAACTAAGAAACGTACAACAGAAAACTCTTTAAACACAAAACACTAATTTTTGTTATTGTTATGGTCTTTGCAATCACTTGCTATGTGTCAGAGAGCTGGACAATGACTAGGGATGATAGATGGAGAATTGATGCCTTTGAGCTGTGGTGTTGGAGAAGAGTATTAAATATACCATGGACTGCTAAGAGACTGAACAGGTTCAGCCTAGAGAGGGTTAAACCAGGCTGCTCCTTGGAGGCAATAATTCTGAAGCTCCATGTGACATACTTTGGACATGCTGCAAGGAGGGACTAGTCCTTGGAGTGGGATATCATGCTTGGGAGGGTGGAGAGAAAGTGCAAGAGAGGAAGACCCTCTATGAGGTGGATTGATTCAGTGACTGGAGTAATCGGGGTAGGTGTGTTGGGAGACAGTGAGATTGGCACAGGATAGAGCAGGGTTTAGGGCTGATGTACACAGTGTCGCTATGAGTCACAGGCGACTCGACAGCACATAACAACAACATTTCATAATAATATAGTCAACACACTGTCAAACAAGGGATAAATGGTATTAACTTCTGGTCATTTGAACACAAAAACATTCAAAATAAAATGAAAACAAACATGTCAAATTATTCGAAGAGATCATTCAGACCAGCTACTTAAGACAATTAATAGTATTTACAACAATCTGATCAAGGTACTACTCTTTTCATCACTCATCTCCTTCAAAGTGTGAAAAGTGACAAGTTTTCAGTAGACTGAATTCTAATTCATAAGTAAACAAAATTAATTTAACTTAAAAGCCATGCAATAATTCTAACTTCAAAGACTACAGCCTTCATTTGGAAGCCCTAGTCATAAGAAGCTGCGCTGCAATCTCAAAGGCCCATGGTTTGAATATACCAGCTGCTCTGAGGGAGAAGGATGGGATCTCCTCTCTTGCAATTTACTGTCTCTGAAAACCTGCTGGAAGGTCAGCTATGGATTGCTTCTAACTCAGTGGGGCCCACAACAACATCCTTCATTCAATATTAGTTAAATCTCAACATCAAAAAAACAAAAATCCTCACCACTAAATCAGTAGGCAACATAATGACAAATGGACAAAAGACTGAAATTGTCAATGACTTCATCTTACATGAGTCCACAATTAACACTGTCTGGCAGTCAGAAGATCTAAAGTCATGTTGCACTAGGAAAACCTGCTTTCAAGGACCTCTCCAATATGCTGAAGAAAAATGATGTCAACTTAAAGTCTAAGATGTGTACCTAATCCAAGCCATGGTCTTCTCAATTACTTGCTATGTATCTGAAAGCTGGGCAATAATGACCAAGCATGCCTTTTAAATTGTGTTGGTGGAGAAGAGTGCACCATGGACTGTCAAAAGATTAAACAAGTCTGTCTTAGAACATATACAAATAGGGAGGCTCTTTAGAGGCAAGGATGATGAAACTTTGTCTTACATATTCTGGGCATACTCTAAGAAGGGACTGTTGCTGTTGATTACTGTCGAGTCAAGCACAACTCATAGCGACCCTGTGAACAAAGGGCCTGTAGCCTTTCTATTACTATCATCATTTATCAAAGTTCATAGAGGTTCCAGAGGAATGTTGTTTAGGAATTGAATGCCAAGACTGCTTCCAAAAAGAAGGGATTAGTCCTTGACAAGACATCATGCTGGAAAAACTAAAGGGCCAGCAAAAGGGGAAAACCCTTCAATGACAGGGACTGATACAGTAACTTAAACAATGGGCTTGAACATGGCAGAGATTGTGATGGAGAATGTCTGTTCTTCCTTCACAGATAAGGTTGATATGAATCATAGTATACTCAATAGCACCTAATAACAACAACAAGAGCACTTTAAAACAGTCTTAATGTGTATTTTTTATATCTCCTTTAAAAAACTTCACAGATTTAAGAATATTTTCCTCATGAAAGTAATCCTCTAATTGACCAACTCATAATTTTATACTTCCCCTCTTTTTTTACTGTGACTTGAGGAAAAGTGAAAGCTAATTATTTTTCTAATTATGTACTTTTGCTCAAGAAAAGCTTGAAACTTCTGAGTTCTGAGAACTGGAAGTATTTATTCTGTTTCTTACTCCTAGACTCCCACAACCTCTGTATCCATAATGTCCTACAGGTTGGTCAAACTGTATTCTTTAAAATTAACTCTAAAGCAATTAGATTCATTTGTTTCCCTGTAAAATATCAGAAGGGTAGGTATGGAGGAGGCTTCTTGTTTTAAAACATAAAAGCCAGATTTTCTATTTTAAGATTCGTGTTTCTAATATCACTGGGACTCCAGTAAAATGTAATCATAGTACAAGGCCCAGGTACTACAAAAACCACAAAATGTAAACTTAACTAATTAATTATTTAATTTTACTATTTTATTTTAGATGATGACCCTTTAAACATTTTCTATCCTTTCCTGCCTATGTAAAAAGCCTTCATAAAGTAGAAAGTGATTCTAAAACACCAAGTAAAGAGTTACTTGAAATAGACTCTTAAAAATACATTTTTAAAGAGCAGGAGAAAAAAAATTCATCCCTTCTGTTCTAGATTGAAATTGATGGTGTTGATTTATCCACTTGATGAATCAATCATTAAATAAAACTATTTAGTTGAAGGTATAAGCAAAACTCTTCAGGTATTAGCGTGAAGATAAATTTTCATGAAACAAATAACATTTGATATCCATCACTGTTGTTGCATAGGTATTGTGAGCCAAACAGGAAAGTTATCTTTTATTAGCTGAATTTGATAAAAAAATGGAGTTGGTGTTACCTGCCTTCTTCTGTATCAACTATAAGGTGTAGAAAATCAAGATCTTGTTGAATCTAAGAAGTACATGGCACATCCACTGTATATTAAATATGCTTGTATTTAATGTTTGGTACAACCTCTGTATATATTACACTCAACTTTGTTTTATTTGCCATGCAGATTTGAAAGGAACAGACTATTTGTGCAAATTTAAAGAGAACAAAGTTGTAAGAATATTCATTAGATTTCTAAGATACACCATATTTTGGTTTTAAATCTGTATATTTTATGTGTACACACACACTCACTTATTTTTAACTTGATTCAAATATTTTAACCTCTAAATCAGTCCTCGGTTACTTTTTTTGAGATTCTGTTGTTTATAAAACTGGCATTACAATCCTCCAGTCTCCATAAGAAGGGTATGTCTGAAAATGCCATTAGCTTATATTACTGTAGAAAATACCAAGAAACCTGTATTTGCCCATTGCTGAATAAGGCCTATGCCATTTTATATTTATTTGTTCTAAGCATCTTCCTGTAAAAGGAAAATAATTACTGGTCTGTAAAAACAAAACAAAACTTAGTATTTTTTTCTTTCTATATTCCTGATCTCTATGAATGAACTTCTGTTCACCAAAGTCCACAAGTATGAAATTGAAATTAAGAAGGCATCTTTTGGTGGTTTTCCCCTGGTCTGTCTCTCTCTCCATACCAAGGAATCCCACCAGGGAGCCCCTTTAATAAAGCTGCTTTGAGCTCTTTAAAAAAATCTTTCATGCTTTTCATTTGCAATTATTAAGGTCTATCAAAACAAAACAAAACAAAACATGCCAGACTGGTTGCTTTCTATTCTGTTTGACTCACAGAGACTTCTAATATACAGAGTAGCCCTCAGGAGCTCCATGGAGTTTACTTAGCTATGTTGTTGTTATGTGCTGTACAGCAACCCTATGTACAACAGCCCTAAACTCTGTTCTATCTCTTGCCAACCTTACTGTCTCTGACACACCTCTCCTCATTACCCCAGTGACGGAATCAAGCCATCTCATCGAGGGTTTTCCTCTCTTGCGCTGTCCCTCCACCCTCCCAAGCATGACTGATTCCACCTCGCCACATGTCCAAAATATGTCAGATGAAGCTTCAGAATCCTTGCCTCCAAGGAGTAGCCCGGCTTCACCCTGTTCAAGAGAGGAACTTGTTTGTTCTCGTAGCAGTCCATAGTATATTCAATACTCTTCTCTAGCACCAAAGCTCAAAGTCATCAATTCTCCTTTTATCAACCCTAGTCATTCATTTTTCAAAATTTCTTTTTCATTTGAGTAAAAAATTACAAATCATTGTTCCTTTCATTCAATCATTCTTCATTGGCCTCTTGTTTTATAACATTAAATACCACTGATTAATGTGATGCATGAATTATAATGTCCAATCAATCCCTGGTCCTGAGGAGCCTGGCACTGGGGCTGGCCACCACCAAAAGGGACCAAAAGAAGAGCCAGAGGGGTTGGGGTCCCACAAGCCTGCCACCAACATCAGGCAGGCCAGAGAAGCCTGTCCAGGGCCATGATATTCACATGCCTGATTGTATGGTTTACTGTTAGAAATACATCTGTCGGTTCGTTGTACTGGAGGAGTGATGAACATGCTGCTACTTATATCTTTATATTATATGCTTGTTTACTGTGTGCTCCTATCAGTACAGCACTAGCCTGTCAGTCTGTGGGTAGTTGCTATGCTGGAAGCTATGCTACCAGTGTTTCAAATCTGGCGGGGTCATCCACTGTGGACAGATTTCAGCAGAGCTCCCAAATTAAGACAGACTAGGAAGCAAGATTGTCATCCATTTCTGAAACATTTTATGATCTCTACAGAACATAGTAAAAGAAATGTCCAACAGTAAATGACTAAATAAATTATGGTTTACCCACAGATAAAATATTGTACAGCATTTTAAAGACTTATGAACACTAACTACATAGGAAGCAAAAAAAAAAAACAAAAAAAAACCAAAAACACAACAAACCCCAAAAACTTTATGCAATAATTTCAAAAGAAAACAAGAAATATATATGGAAGTCAACCACTTGGCCAAGTGACTGGAAGAGATCAATATTTGTTCCCATTCCAAAGAAAGATGACCCATTAAAGTGTGAAAATTACTGAACAGTACCCAATAAAGTGTGAAAATTACCAAACAGTATCGATTTCACATGCAAGTAAGATTCTGCTGAAGATTATCCAAAAACGACTAGAAAAGCACATCAACAGAGAACTGCCAGAAGTCCAGGCTGGGTTTAGAAGGGGGCTGTGGTACTAGGGATGCTGTAGCTAACGTTAGATGGATCTTAGCTGAAAAGCACGGAATACCAGAGGAAAAGTCTGTGTTTCATTGATTATGCAAAGGCATTTGACTGTGTGGATCATAACAAACTGTGGCTGACTCTGAGAAGAACTGGAATCTCAAGAAAGGGAATCCAAGAACACTTGATCGTGCTAAGGCAAAACCTATGCTTGGACCAGGAGGCAGTTGTCAGAACAGAGCAAGTAAACACTGCATAGTTCAAAATTGGGAAGGGTGTATGCCAGGGATGTGTCCTATCTCGGAACCTTTTCAACCTGTATGCAGACAGATTATCCGGGGAGACTGGGTTGTATGAGGAAAAGTGTGGCATCAGGATTGGTGAAAAACTCATCAACAATCTGCATTATGCAGATGACACAACCCTAATTGCTGAAACTAAGAAGGACCTGAAGTGCTTGCTGCAGAAGGCCAAGGACTGCAGCCTTCACTATGGATTGAGGCTCAGTATCAAGAAAACAAAGATTCTCACCACTGGGTCAATTGGCAGCATCAGGATGGATGGTGAAGAGATTGAGATTGTTCACAACTTTAGTTTGCTTGGCTCCATAGTCAACACTCTTGGCACCAGCAGCCAGGAAAGTAAAAGATGTATTGTGATGGGAAAGCCTGCTGTTAGGAACGTCTCCAAAGTACTGAAGAGCAATGGTGTCTCTCTGGAGACTAAGGTGTGTCTGATACAGGCCATGGTCTTTGCAATCACTTGTTATGCATCGGAGAGTTGGACAATGACTAGGGAGGATAGAAGGAGAATTGATGCCTTTGAGTTGTGGTGCTGGAGAAGAGTATTGAATATACATACCATGGACTGCCAAGAAAACAAACAGGTTCATCCTGGAGAGGGTTAAACCAGGCTGCTACTTGGAGGCAAGGATTCTGGGGTTTCATCTGACATACTATGGACATGTGGTAAGGAGGGACCAGTCCTTGGAGAGAAACATCACGCTTGGGAGGATGGAGCAACAATGCAGGAGTGGAAGGCCCTCCTTGAGGTGGATTGACAGTGACTGCGGTAATGGGGGTGGGTGTGTCAGAGACAGTGAGATTGGCACAGGACAAAGCAGGGTTTAGGGCTGTTGGACACAAGGTTGCTATGAGTAGCAAGCGACTTGATGGCACATAACAACAACTACACACACACACAGGGTTGTTGTTGTCATTAAGGGCAGTCGAATTGTAGATAACTCCTAGAGACCCTATGAACAAAAAACCTGAACACTTGTATAACTTTCATCCTTTTTCCAGGTTCATAGGGTTTCTGGGGGCACGCTATTTGGGAAGTGGATGCCTCTCCTGCTTAAAAAAAAAAAAGGAGAACTGATGCCTTTGAGCTGTGGTGCTGGAGAAGCGTATTGAGGGTACCACGGACTGCTAAGAAAACAAACAGGTTCATCCAGGAGAGGGTTAAACCGGGCTGCTCCTTGATTCTGAGGTTTCATCTGACATACTTTGGACATTCTGTAAGGAGGGACCGGTCCTTGGAGAGGGACATCATGCTTGGGAGGGTGGAGGGACAGTGCAGGAGAAGAAGACCCTCTATGAAGTGGATTGATTCAGTGCCTGGGGTAATTGGGATGGGTGTATCAGAGACAGCGCAATTGGCAAAGGACAGCGCAGAGTTTAGGCTATGAGTTGCAAGCGACTCAACAGCATATAACAACAATAACAACATGGTTACATACATAAAAAATAGATTTTAAAACCTAGAAATATAAAATGTTAGATTATGGAATTTTTTTCCCCTTCCTAAAACAACACACTCTTATGATTAATGAGCATAAATATTAAGGAAAATCTTAACTTTGAGTTCCTGAAAAATTTAAGGTCTAAATTCTACAATTTAGCCATAACATTCCAGAAACATCATTCTGGTTTCTGGAAAAATAAAGAGAATGGTCATTTGTTGAATTACTAAAATTTTTATTAAAAACACGAAAATTTGGCAGTTACCTCCTAGTTGAGAATATGAGAACCACTAAGTCTATTTTCTGCAGAATTTCCTCGTGGCATAGCCACCAAGCCCAAGGGCAAAAAGCACTTGGGGTAGTTTTGTAGTTGTCCATACCCCTCCTTGCACTGAGCTCTCTCCCTGATCTAGACTTTAAAAGATAGTAGATTTTGGTGAATCATGTGTTGGTCTGAACTCTGCTCCAGCTTGCTCTTCACCCTGAGCATCATGGGGATGGCTTCATGTCTTTTGGGAGACAGTGTCATCACAGAGATGTGCCCTGTGGCTAATTATTTCTTCCGAAGACAGATCGGACATTATCTTCCTACATCTTTTTCAGAAATATGACCTTGTCCTCACCCATTTTCCTCTCTGAATCTAAACTAGGTCAGGGTGGCACAGACGGTTTGTGTTTAATTAAATGAAAGTTGGTAGTTCAAACCCATCAAGTTGCTTCTTGATTTCACGTAAGAAAGTCCTGGGGATCTTCTTTCATAAAGATTACAGCCAAGAAACCTCTACAGAGCAAGTCTATCTGTAATACGTAGGGGTCCTCATGGGTTGCAAGTGAGTTGATGGCAATGGATTTGGTTTCACTTGGAACCTAAGCTAGCCAAAGTGAGTTGCATGCAGCCTGGAAAAGGACCAAATATTCAATTACACACAAAGATATACATATAAACATCCAGCCATCCACACATACATACATACATACATTTCAGCCAAAGTCTACTTGCAACTTAGCAAAAAGTCTTTGGACCAAAGTCTTTTATCAGTGAAGATGGAATTACAATTCTCCAGAAGCAGAGCAGGAACAGGAGTAAAAACCAGAAGAACCTCAAAGCACTTGTAACACAGATCTTTCTCTTACTCAAGTGAATAAACCTAATGATCAGAACACAAGCAATTCATTGCATTTACCAACTCTTTGCTCTAAATGCTGTCATACCTTTTTTAAAGTTTCTTGACTTTTCTCCCCTCTATAAAACGTATTCATTATTTATCATGTTCTACCTATAATTCTATTTCCCCCCTATACTTCATAATTGAATTAGAGGAAATTAATTTATTTTGTACTTGTCAGTCTACTTTGTTTGTAATGTTTACTATATGCAAGCTACCACAGAGATCCAATGACTAGTTAGATAGCATCTCCTCTATAAAATGCTTTTGGGTTGATCTCATTTTACCTAAAACAGGGTAATTGGCATTAAGAGTAAAAATAACTCCTTTATAAACTCTAGATATGATTTCACATATTAAGGTGACATTCACAAAACAGATAATTTATAAGGAGACTTATTCAAATATTATACATATACCCTAGTGCACAGAAGGGGTGGTACTCTACAGAAGAAACATTAAAAGGCTATACAAAACCAAGGACACTTAATTTTCAAATACACAAAGTTACAACATATCTAACTCTTGCTATTAAAAAACATGCACGCTTAGCAACTAAATGGTACAATATCTCAAAACATTTACCTCATTAGTTCTCTTCTGAAAATATTTATCAAGTTGATATAATCACTTGACTAAATTAAAATGTTAGTCAAGTGAACTTGTTCCCACCAAAAGAAGAAGAAACCTCTTTCCTCTGTATTCCAATTTTCTGCTAAACTCTGACTCTGCTCGTAAACACAGAATACAAAAATCAACAGAAATCTGTGTGAAATGTGGAAAGCAAGGTCTGTAAAGATAGGTTGTTCTTACTGTTCTAGTTAATACACTGACTTGTAAAGCAACAATTTTAGATTTTAGGTATAACTGAAAGGTGTACAGTTTCTTTTAAGCTATATAACATGAGTATTATTAAAGAGTGTATACTTTAATTTTAAATACCAAAGCCCAATTTTACAAGAAAAAAAATTCCACATCTTCCAAAAACTGTCCAAAACTGCATTTTATTGAAAATTATATAAGTGATTCTATCTATTCTACTAAACAAAATTGATCTTGCTCACTCTCTATAAAATAAGCAAGTTATCTGGTCTATTTTACTAAACATCACTCTCAGAATCAAAACAGCAGAAGAGAGAGATTCAAATGATATTAAGCTGTCAGATATCAAGAGGAGTCTTTGAAGTGCAGTGGCTAAAGCACTTAGCTGTGAAATGAAACATCAGCAGTTTCACTCCTCAGGAATAGGATGTGGTAGTTTGTTTCTGTAAAGATGCATTAACTTGCTAATCTATGGGTCAGTTCTACTCTGTCTTTAGGGTAATTATGAGTCAGAATTAATGCAATGACAATGGGTTATAATTGTCAGCACTGAATTCCGGATACAGTGGAGAAGGGTTAAAAGATTTTAAAGTTTCTAGCTTCAGTTCTAAAGTTTTAGCAACTGAGTTAATGGGACAAACATTAACCCACTTCACGTATTTGTAACAAGAAAAGTTCTCTTTCTCCTTTTTTGGTCCCAGAAAGAGTGGTGAGAAAATGGACCAGTTGAGAGGAAATGTATGTACTTTAAAATTTGTAGTATTTATAGCCATCAAAAGTGCTCACTATTCATATCTGACTCCAAAGAGAAATATATTGTAAGGCCAGACTGACATCAGCACACAGGTAACATATAACAACCCAGGTTAACAGATGAGAACAACAGGTAGAAAGAAGAGACAAAGGTGGAAGAACCAACATAGAATGAATATTTAAAGGGTAGACAGAGGATAAAGGGGCAGCAAGAATGTCTAAAAAGAGTGATTAGAGACATGGGAGAAGAACAAGGTAAAAAACCTAATCTTGAACTTAAAGGAGAAAGTTGTTTTCAAGAGGGGCCGGGATCAATTGAACCAACTCAAAAATAGCTCTTATCTCCCTCAACTTTCAGTAAATGTAACTGTTTCTCTAAATGTAATGATTAGAAAAAAGGCAGTGACTACTTCTCATTGCAATTATGCGTGCAAAATATATTTAAAAAAATTTTTAGTTATTATTACACCATCTCTCATTTCTTGTTCTAGTCTCTACACTACGTTCAAAATACCTGAAGCTACCAATCTTGATTTTAATGAAAAAGCAGGCAATGTCTATATTACTTATTTTACAGAACAGTTAACTTGACTAGAATTACTACTGATAATAATGGAGAAGGAAGGCAATCTTCTCCCGTGTGATTACTGCCTCTAAAAACCCGCTGGAGGGTCAGCTATGGGTCGGTTCTGACTTAATGGTACACAACCAAACAACTGATAATAATAACACCTCTTAATAGTTTCAGTATATAAGATTGTAGATGGTAAGGGGGTAAAAAAGGGCAAATAAAATTACAGCCAAAACTAAGACAGCTACCAAAATCCAAAAGAAATATTTAAAGATGCTAAGGGTATTATTTTCTTGACAAAGTAATACCCAAGTTGGAAAATTTGGGAAAAGACATCATGCTGGGAAAGGCAGAAGGTTAATGAAAGAGATGAAGACTCTCAAAAAGATGGACTGACACAATGACTGTAACATTGGGCTCTAGCAGGATGGAGATGATTAAGATGATACAGGATAGGGCAGGATGCAACGAGGAGTCCTCCTCTTGATGGCAGATAACAAATCTGTAATAATCAAATATCAAAATACCTAAATATCAAAGTTAGGAGAACATGACATTCAATTATCAATAAATTACTAACAGTTGAAGTCTGAAAGGCCTTAAAGTTACTGAGATCAATCTCACAAGCTTTATGCTACATGAAAAAGACACAAAAAACCCTACAAACTTTATGACACCAGTTACATGAACTCTTAGAAAAGGGAAACACTATATAAGGCAGAAAACAGAACTAGTGGCAAAGTGCTCAGGTAGGGATAGGTTGCTAATTTTAAGGACACAAGGGAATGTGTCTGAATTTAAAAAAATATTTTATAATGACTGTGGTGCTGACTGCTGAAACCATGTTTGCCAAAACTTATCAAATTGCATATTTAAAAGGGTGAGTTTTACCATGTAAATTATACCTCAATAAATCTACTGGGGAGTAAAGATCAGCCATCCCATCACTATTTAAGTTAAGCAGCACTTTCAATCTGCTGTATTTCTTATTATAGTTTATTTATGTTATCATACATAATTCTTAAATTAACAAAGAAAATAAAAACTCTAACACATTTTTCTCATGCATAAACAAGAAAATATCCTGATACCTTTCCTTTTTCGATAAACCCAGATTACTTCCTATCAGTTCTGTTTCCCAAGGAAACCAGAACAAAAAGTTCTTCCTATACTTCAGAGTTGCATCTAACACTGCAAAATGAACTGATTTTAATTTTTATTTCACTTATCTTTATATACAAGTAAGTTATGTATGTTTTATTGGTGTTGTGTGCTGTCAAATTGGAACCAACCCACAGCTGGATTTTGAGAGGCAGTAACTCACATGGGAGGAGACTACCCATCCTTTTCCCACATAGCAGCTGGTGGATTTGAACCACTGCAGTACAGCTTCTTACAGTAGGCCCAAAAGTTCTTACCCAAGAAGCCTCAAGATCTTTTATAAACTCGAGAAGTACAGACAAAATAAACTTCATCTTTTAAAATGACTAAATAAGATAAGACAAAAAGTGGAATGCAAGTTGACAGATAAAGGCAATATAAGGAAAGAGGGAGGAAAAAGTAAAAGGGACAGCAGAGTCATATAAAAGTATTGTGTCACAATTGTGTGTCAGGATAACCTGCCAGTAGATTATGATACAAATGCTAGATTCCTAGTTCCACAAAAGGGAGGGGGGGAAAAATAACAGAAGTAGCTTTTAGCTCCCTCAAGCCCAATTATTAATTATCAGGGGCACAGGCAGTACCCTAAGAGAAAGAACAACATTCTTATGTGCAATAATTTTTTAAGAATACTGTTAAAAATATTACAAAGGAGATATACCAAACTTAAAACGTATGTGAATTTGGTCACCACCAAGGATATAAGCTACAATCACAAGATCAAGTTTTTTAGCAGAAAATTGGCAACACACATTCTAACAGATAAAGACTACCAATGCCAAGAGGCATTGCTGAGAAAATTTGGTGATGTATTTCCTGTCTTTGGATTAATTTCAAGGATATTTCTGGTTTGCAAACAACAATAAATAATCATAAAGACTGGTATTTTTGGAATATAGTTTCAATTTTAGAATACAATAATGTTCTAGGCATTGTTCATCTTTAAGGTATGTAGAATCAGTAATTTTTTTTTAAAGAGACTTCATCTATATACTTAATTCATTCTTAAATCACAGTAACATAAATTTATGAAAATAAAGTTACTGCCAAAATTTTTAAAACTGTCTACTAGTAGTCATTAACTAATTTAAGTGCATATCTGTATACATAGTGTATTATACATGGTGTAATTTACCAAGGTTTTTAAACAACACTAGTGAGTAAGATCCTCAATGAGAAGGAATGACACAAAGGACTGCAGCAATAAGCTCAAGTATATCAGAGATGACAAAGACAGCACAGGACAGGACAGGGCTCATATCCATTATTCATAGGGTCAATATGAGTCTTATTCAACTTGAAAGCACCTAGTAACAGTAATCCGACCAAAATATTTGAGAATTCTTTTAAAATCATCTTCAGATTCTCTTCACAAAAAAGTCTTCTAGAAAATCTTCCTAGGTGGCCTCATGGTACGAAACTGTGCTGCAATCCAAAGGCACACAGGTTCAAATCCACCAGCTACTCTGCAGGAGGATGGGAAGACATCTCCTCAGTGCCTTATTGCCTCTGAAAACCCACTGGAGGGTCAGCTATGAGTCAGTTCCAACTTGACAGCACAATAACAAAGTCTTCCTACTTTATTATCAAAACTACATGAAAATTGGCCATTTTGACCAAATACAGAAATTTTCTAAAATATGACCAGATAAAATCATACAGACTTTATTAACAAGCCTACATAAAAATTGCGTCGTTTTGACCAGAAATTGTATTTTAAATCTAAATGAAGGTAGCGGAATGGGAAGAACAGAGGCTTAAAGGCTAGACGTATTTGAGTTTGTCTCCTATCACTAAAAAACAAGGATTCTGAAGCTTCGTCTAACATACTTTGGGCATGGTACAAGGAGGGACTGGGCCTTGGAGAGGGACATCATGTTTGGGAGAGTAGAGAGACCGCGCAGGAGAGGAGGACCCTCTATGAGATGGTTCAATTCTGTGAGTGGAGTGGTGGGAATGAGTGTTTGCACAGGATAAAACGGCATTTAGGGCTCTTGTACATAGAGTTGCTATGAGTTGCAAGTGACTCAATGGCACATAACAACAAACAACAACAAAAAACAATTGCTGGATTTACCACTTTCGACAAGTTTCTCAAAACATGCTAAAGCCTCAATTTTTTTGTCTGTAAAATTAAGTGCAGTGTCACCAAGCTCAAGGGCTAGTTGGGAACTTCAAAGCAGAATATGCAGCAATATGTTCACAATTCACTCACTCACTGACAATGATTCAATTACAATTGTTAGGGTTTCCAAGCCCATAAATCTTAATGGTAGGAGCCTACCCATTTTCCTCCTAATGAGTAATTCCAATCACTGGAGATGTGTAACCTTTTGGTTAGCAGCGTGCTAACAACTAGAATCCTTTCTCTGCTTTCCTCTATTTATTAGCTGTGTGACCTTGGACAAGTCACTTAATTATTCAATATCTTCATTTTCCTAAGTGCTAAATAAAGAAAAAAAATTTAAGAAACCTCAATGTATACCTTAAGGAACTGTGGAAACCCATGGAAAACCCCTGGCACAGTATCTGGCACAAGGAAATCACTCAGTAGTATTGCACATTGTAAATGTAAAGTACTGAGCACAGCACCTGGCACATATTCCTCTTAAACTACAATCCAAATTATTTTTTTACAGTACCTAAAAATTACAACCACCTTCAAAGATAAGTATCTGTCATTATGGATAACAAAAAGACTAGGTGCTGAAGGTGCTAACAAAAAGTATTTCTGTAGCTTGAGAATGAGTATATATCTTTCTAAGCCAAGGCCTTTTGAAAGATCAACATTCTCTGGCTACATTAAGTACAGAATTTTAAAAATTTACCATATTAATTTGTATTTATAAAAAATTATCATTCATACTAACTTACAGATTCATTTTGGAAGATGCATTTCAGAAGCACCCAAAAATACACTTGTAAGATAGGACTATTTACTTCCAAAAAAACCAACAGCTAAAAACCTCTGGGACACAGTTCGACTTTGACATACATATAGAATCAACGTGAGTCAGAAGCAACTCCATGGCAACTGGCCTGGCCCTTATACTACAATCAGTTATGTACATTTGTATGAATGAAGTAACTTTATAAAGCTGAGTTTTCTAAAATTAGATGCTTTGACAAAAAATAAAAAACCCAACTCTATAGAAAATTTAACTAAAAATATTTGGTACTTCACAAACTAAAAGATTTTAAAAATATTTACATACATAATATATAGTCTGAATTCTATTTTAATTCTTTGCCAAAGCATACAATTTCCTTTAGTATATGATATGTAAATATTGAATCAAATAAGTAACCAAAGGATAGTATTATGGTCTTACTAAAATTAGCAATGTAGAATCATAAATACTTAAATATTAATTCCCATTTAAATGGGAATCAGATTGATCATTTCCCAATTGTAAGATTGAATACTGTTTTCGAAATCTTTCCAGGCTCAATTTTTTTCATCTGTATAAATCATTTTATCCTCTTCAAGAGCGTGTTAGCATTAAATGAAATAATATTATGAAGGTATACTGTACACAGTTCCTGGGCAGTACTATGCCCTCTATAAATCATACTTAACTGGAACATCTGCATGAAAAAACAATCTCTCCTAATAATATCACTTTAGAAATAAGGAATATGCCTTAAAACATCTGATAAATTCAACTCTTTGAAATTTACTACAGATTACACCAAAACAAAATTATATAGAAATACCTAATATTTCTTTTATTACTCAGGCAAAAAATTGTGACCACATAAAATATTCTTTAAAATTATAATGGTCTACAAGAAGCTGCAGTGCAATCCCAGAAGTGCGTGGTTTGAATCCATGGGATGCTCTGCTGGAGAAGGAGGGACACCTCCTCCTGTACAGTCAGATCCAATTTGATGGTGTATACACACAACAGATTCATCCTAGAGAGGGTTAAACCAGGCTACTGCTTGGAAGCAAAGATTCTGGGGCTTCGTCTGACATACTTTGGAAATGTTGCAAGGAGAGACAGGTCTTTGGAGAGAGACATCATGCTGGGTAGAGAGACAGCACAGGAGGGGAAGACCCTCTATGAGGTGGATTGATTCAGTGACTGGGGTAATTGGGATGGGTGTGTCAGAGGCAATGCGATTGGCACAGGACAGAGCAGGGTTTAGGGCTGTTGTACATATAGGGTCGCTATGAGTCGCAAACGACTCGACGGCACATAACAACACACACAAAAATAAGAAAATAAAATTTTAATGGTCATAAATAAAACAAAATTTTGCTTTGTTTTTTAAACTGCTTTTAAATTTATGACCTAGAAATACTGAAATTTCACTCTAAATTATTTTTTTAAAAAGACACTATTTCACATTGTTTATTAGAAATATCATTAACTCACTTATATATTCCTTAGAGATATATGTAATTAGAATCAAGACATTCATATACCAAACAAATACATACAAAGTGAAGATTTCATCCTACACAAATAGAAAGGAAAAAAAAAACAAACCCAACCAAACCTGTTAGCATATCCCTCTAAAAAGAAGACACGTTGACTTCAGATATTTAAAAAAAAAAAAATCACAAATGATATCAGTGTCTAGCTATATGACCCGTAACTTGGACATCTCTTAAAGAGATTTAATAGAGAAACCCTTTATCTCCCGCAGACTCATTACATCAATCTATACAAAGCACATAGCCCTGAGTGTCAAGATTTTCCATTGAAAAATGGAAATCAAATTGGTAACTTCTCTTAGCGATGCTATAATATTATAAATGTGGGGTCACCTTGGAAAAGAGAGCTTTAATACAGGGAATTTTAAGTGACTAAGTGCTGAAAATAGGGAAAACATTGCTTAACTACATTTAAAAAATTATCTTTAAAGAGTATGTTAAAACCATAAATTAAAACCAAAATCAACTCAGTATAATAGGCATATTAAAATTAGAACCACCAATATAAGAATAATCAGACTTCTATGTAAGTTGCAAGTCAATCATATCACCCTAATTGTTCTACACTATATAAATATGATAAGCTGAGCTGAAATTACATTTCTGCAAAAGGAATTTTTATGTATCTCATACTTCCCAATGTCATTATGAAAAAAATAAAATCTTGCAATAATTGTCCATTTCAGAATTACGACTTATTCTTTTTTTTTTCTTCAGTTTTTTAAATTAATTTAGGGAAAGTTTACAGAGACTTAAAGTTTCTAATCATTCACTGCTGCACTTTTCTCCCTGCCCACCCCTTCCCCCGACTTATTCTTTTCTAAATAAATGGGGAGTGAATCTAAATTTTATCAAACTAAGTTCCTACTTTTGTAATTATAATAATCTCCTATTATTAATTTTTCAAATATTATTAATTTTTACATAATTTTTGAGGAAGTAAAAATACTACAGTGGACTATAAAAATCTAACACACACTGATTTGAATGGTTTACTAAATTCGATAATGGATTGGTACCAAAAACTTAAAAATGGAATCAGTTTATGAAGACTGAAGAGAAAACTACCTCCATGGTTGAGTGTGGCAATCTGCTTTAACAGAGAAATGGTTCATGTTTAAATCACTATAGCTATGCTCATAATATAGTTGAAATTTAATAATGTTCATTACGCAGAAAATCAAAACTATAGTTACTATCACAAGGAAAACTTTCACTTTTCCTCTCCAAAGAGATTCTCAAGTAGACAGTCTTCCAATACACCCTTTTTTCATGTTTAAGGTGAACACTACAGTCTGAAATAACTATAATAAATGAATTACTGAATGGTTTAAAAAAGAAAGTATCTCACAGCTTTTCTAAAGCAATGAAAATAATTATTTAATGTTCAACTTAATGTCATATGCCTAATTTTCATTTTATTATCACAAGTTACTGGGAACTGCAGACTAAAAAGCCAAAACTACTACTGTTAAAACTTCCTTCAGGTATATTAAATATTTCTCCAAATAGCAGAACTAACATTGTAACATTACCAGAACATCTCTGGCTGTCTCCTTTCACTGAGTTAAAGGGGATGGGGAGAAGAGGGGAGGGGGAAGGAAACACAAAATAAGTCACTGAAGAGCATCCCAACCATTGCAAGGCAGATTAGGTAGATAATTTATAAATTCTAGAGAGAAAAAAAACTACTCTTTAGCTATTCTTTTTCTAAGTAAGTTATTAAAACTTTGAAGTTTGAGTGTAGGTTTTACCTGATTTTTAATTTTTAGTCTCCTATAAAAATGGCCTAGTAAATGGTTGTAACCAAACAAAAAACTATTTTCTGTACCAAAGAAATATCTCTATTATCTTAATGAAAACTATCACTAAACTACTTCTGACAAATACATAGAACTGAGAAAGAAGATATGAATTCACTGTCTCTTAATCCCAAAATCATAAGAAAAAAATTAATCACAGAAACCAGTATCTAACACATTGATTCGAACATCCATGCAATAAGGCTTCCTTTAACTAGAAAAGTCTAAAAATAAGCAACTTCTGTCGAACTCTAAGCAAGGAGAACTCTTCTTTCCATTACCATTGATAGAAATACGCTTATCCCTTGACATACATCAAAGTTATTTAAACATAAGTTGTAAAGCCAATCACAGAACATACATGGACCTTTTAA
>NW_006399829.1:124601-129917 GCF_000299155.1 Elephantulus edwardii | reverse complement strand
AGGCCCTGCAGCAAACAGTGTCTAACAGGAGCAGGCAGCACAAAGACAGGAATGGGAGATTAGTGGGAGGGAGGGAGGCCGGGATTGGGACTCAGCAGGAGCTTCAGGCTTTTTAAAATTCAAACTGCTCCCTGACCAATACAAATCACGGACACGCTACTGACTACTACACGGATTTACAGCATTAAAAACATGCCTAGTACGTGACAGCTATATTAACGTCACTCTTTATAACATTTTATCTGTACGTTTGCAAGAAATGTGGAGTAATTTCTTCTACACAGGACTCCAAACTCAAAAGTACCTCCCAGAAAAGTTACTCAGTCGACAGTGACAATAATAATTTAATAAGGCGCACAGCATTTTTGTACCAATGTGAACACCCACGAGTCCAACAAGGGACTTGGCTGAGCAGTGTAGCTTCATTTTTTTTAACCACTGCAAGTTTTTCTTCAGCCAGTGAGACAAAGTAGCAAAGCAGCCTAACCCAGTAACGTTTATTTTCCTGTGCCATTTGTATGAATGAGGACTCTTAAATTGGTGCTTTCCTCTTACACCAACCTACACAACCAACGCCTGCGTGAGCAAACTCTACACACTTCACTTTAGGCGTCACCTGGAATGTGCTTAAAGTCGAGGCGAAATTTTTCTCCAGCATTTATAGATACATTTGACCTATTAAAATGACACCTCTCTCATTACACAGTCAAACATCATGGGCACAAACAGCCAATGACAATCCTGGGACCTCCAGAAGATCTGTCCTGACATGAAAGGATGGCACTCTATTTTTTTTTTTTTTAATAGCCCAGGGATCTCACACACAACTTAATTTTTGCAGCCTTTTCAAGAAATAGACTTTACCTGTACCTGGGCCCCCACTCTCGGAACATTTACACATTCTTTTTGGCATTCTGCACCTTTAGGTCAGGAAGTACCTGAGCGTTCCGTGCACAGTCCTTCCACATCGCCCTTATATAACGCATACAAATGTAAAGTGACAGGATAAACCTGTCAAGCACTTCACACTTGCCTTTGAACAAAAAGTCCATGTGCAACACACTGTCAAACAACAACCTGAACGCTCTGGTTCGGGGGAGGTGGGGGGGGTGTTTGCAGCGCCCACTCTGCTTCTTCTCTATTAAATATTCATGTGCACGATCTAATTCTTTCCCCCCCAAAAAAGCAAAACGAGTCGGGATTAACTTTCCAACGTCCAAACAAGTTTTAACCGGGAGAAAGACTCACCAGGGGCTCCGCGTCTCGAGTATTTACATTTGTCTCCCTCCCAGAAAGTACTTCCTCCCTTCCTGGGGTCACAGGGGGAAGGAGGGGGGTTGTTTGTTTCACTGGGACGCTCCCCACTCCCGGACCGGGAAAGTTGTAAATATGGGGACGATTGGGGCGCCGCGGCTGGGAGTTGTATTGTTTCCGCCTCCTCGCTCGCTCCGGCGGCTCTCCCGGGCGAGGCCTGTCACCGAGCGGCCGCCGCTCCGCTCAGCCCCGAGCTCTCCTAATCCCCGAGCTCAAGTAGATGCCGCTGGCCCGCGGCCTGCACTCTCCGCCGGGCCTACGCCTCCCCGGCCGCCCGGCAGGAGCCCGGTCCCCGCCGCCAGCCCCGGCCGGCAGAGGGGGACCAAACCCCCGCCACCCAGGGCGGCCGCCACCAGAGAGGAGCGAACTCTACGGCTCGCCCGGGGAAGGGACCCGGGGCTGCTAAGGGAAGCGGCGGGGAGGGGAGCGAGGAGAGAACCGCTGAGGAGGACCTGGCGCCGCCGCCGCCGCCGCCGCCGCGGCCGCCGCCGAAATAAAGAGCAGGAATTTACCTGGGCGAATCGGCGTCTGAATGCGAGCGGAGGCCGAGGCCGCTGTGGCGAGAGACTATAATCCGGGCCGGGAGGGGGGGTGGCTACGGCTCCTCTTCCGACTCCTCAGTGCGGGGAACATGTAGAGCCGGGGGGAGACCAGTGGAGAAGACAAATCGCTGCTTCTTCTTCCTCCTCCTCCTCCTTCTCCCACATAGAAACACTCACAAACACCCGACTGGGGCCCCCGAGCTACCGGGGGGGCATCGCCGCCGGCCAGGGAACCAATCCTCCAGTCGGCGGGGGCGTCCCTCCCTGCGGCTTGGTGGTGTCGGGTGAGTCGGTACCGACGGAGGGAGGGGGGGAGGGCGGGGGGAAGAAGCCCTGTGTGTGTCTCTCTCTCGTTCCGTCTCTCCCTCTCAGAACAAAATGCCGACCGGAAGTGCAGCTGCAGGAATGACTCCCTCCGCCGGCGCCAAACACTAACAACCACCCCCTCTTCCCCACTCCACTTCCGCCACCGCCGCCGCCGCCGCCGCCTCTCCTGCTCGCGTCCTCCGGCTGTCAGACCGGGTTCCGGGGCTTCGCAGCGGAGCACCGCGGACCGAGCGGGGGATGGCAGCGGGGCGCCGAGCCCCGGGAGCACCTTTCTCTTCAGGGCGGGTGTGGATGGCGCCTTTCCGGTCGGTCCTCCCGGAGCGGCGATTTCGCAGCACTCCGAGCGGCCCGGCTCTCCCCGCTCGCTCTTTTAGCAGAGGTCCGCAGGACCGGGGCCCGAGCCCGGTGGTGGTGGTCGCGTGCGCTTGGGGGTGGGGGATCGCTTCCTCCCGGCCGGCTCCGCGGGTCCCGGCCGCTGCAGGCGGAGGCGGCGCTAGCTACCCGCTCGTCATTCGTTTTAGGGAACCCTGCTCGGGGCGGCCACGTAGAGGACGCCCGCGGCTCGACTAGCGACGGTGCCTTTTTGTGAAACGATGTCCCTTTGCTGGGTGGATGGATATAATACCGCACGCCTCTCCCGTGGAGAGGCCGGACATTACGCCCGTCTCTGCATTATTTCTCCGGAGCAACAACACAACCCGTGGAGGTGAAAACGACTACCGGCTTGGATCGGATTGGGATCGCCTTTTGGAGATGCATTTTATTTCTGGAAAGAGGCACTCTGGGTTTTTTTCTTGTTTGTTTTTTCTTCTCTGTTACTGCTTTTTGCTACCAATGGCTTTGGCGCTTGCTTCCCTGACTGTCGGGATTAAAGGCCTGTAGGCGACGCTGTGCGGACGACGAGCGGGCTGGCGGTGGAGCCCGCGACCCCGGGGCCAAGGTGGGCCACCGACCGGCCTGCAGCTTCCAAGCTCCATATTTCTCGTCACCTTCCAGACAGCTCGGTATTGGGCCGGGCTCGAGTAGAAAAGGTTGTCGTTGCCGGTAACAGGTGGAGAGGCTCTGACTATGTCACACAGGAATTAACGTCATTAATTCCGCATTTTTCTAGGCTCTCTTAAGAATGTTTGTGTAAATGGAAAAGGGGGCTCCTGTTGAGGGTCAAATGTACGGTCGTAGGTAAGCGGGTGTTAAGCAGTTTTAGTGTGAGCAACGTTAATGGTATGTTGTGCTTGTACCTACACCCCGCCCCCCCTTGCGCTGAAAGAGAATGGGAACGTGTTTGTCTATACAGATGATTCTTTTTTAAATTTCCTTTTTTAAAGAAGTGTCGGGCTACTTGTCAGGTTTCTGCCCCATTCCTTGGGGATGGCTTCTCGTCTCTGGAGGTAAAGCCAAAACCCCGAGGGCAGCGGAGGAAAGGCCTGGCGCGCGCCCTGGGTGCCCGCTTGGGCGCCTACCCGTCTTCCCCGATTTCTAACCTCGTACCCGTGCGCTTATACCTCGGACCCCTGCCTCGCACCCCCATCCCTGCGCGGCCACCCCTGCCCGGGCTCCCCCCTCTGCCAGCCTCTCTCCCCAAACATCCGAAGCTCCCACATTTGCAGAGTTTTGCTCAATTGTCACTTCAAGGGTTTCCGGAACATCTCTTTAAAAGAAAAAAAAAAAATCCCTGGTGGCCTTTCTCTATTTATTTCGTCTTCCCCTAGCAGAACAGAAACTTTAAAGAGAGTTTTTCTCCACCGCGGTAGCTGCTTAATGGATTTGCTTAACAAGGTCTTTGGCTCCTTTCTTCTTTTATTCATTTCTCCTTTAATAGGCCTATTTTTTTTTTTTTCCTACGGAGAAATTTATGAAAGGTTGTGGAAATTTTTTTAAAAATCTGGGGTAAAATGCAAGCTTATTAATGTTCTGGAAAAAGACAAATTCTAAACTGTCTTCACAAACCCAGAAGCCCACAAGGTAGTGATTATTTGTTTTAGGTTTCTGTATTTACTAGGGAAGGGTCGGTTAGTAGGTCACATTATCATAGTCATACTGAGCCAATCAGCTTTGCTCTCTTACTTTCACCAATAGCACGTTTAATCTTTCCTGCAAATCCATGCTGTTTCCACTAACTGAAAATCTTTGCGAATTTAGTTGACTCAGCCCAAGTCCAGCACTATTGAGAAAATTCATTGAGCAGGTATTTATTGGGCACAGAATGGGTAATAGGCGCCAGGATTTGAAAGGTGGATGTTTCTGAGGCTAAGAGGCCTTGTAGAAAGGACCCCATATGGCTACTTTGGTTACTGCTCAATTGTGCTGTCAAGCAATGCAAATGCCAGTGAGATTTATTTTTACAGTTTCCTTCTGATGAAAACGTTCAGTGAAAGCTGAGATCAACCTTTATCTGAATGTTTTACTTCACCTTTTAGTTTGCTCATTTGTGTACCTTTAATAGCAGTGAATATAGAAATAAATTCATTGATAATGACTTGACAAACTCAGAAACGAGGTATGTTTATCTCCAAGCATCGGCTCAACAGCAGTGGGAGTGAAGGAGCTAGATAAATTGGGTTTCTTAAAATAGTCTAATAAAGGAAAAACAATGTAATAAGCCTTTGACTATGCGATTATTGTGAATGTCTATATATATGGAATTCTGGGACAAGCTTGGTAGATATTTTATAATATTTCTAATAATTTAGCATTTTCTAGTAAATTCAATAGTCTCTTCTCATTATTTCACCAATTGTTTAAGTATATGCAAATGGTTAGGTGGTTTATTCAGTCCATTGCAAAAATACCAGTATTTTTTATTTACTGAAAGAAGCACAACCATCTTCTTAAATTCTTTAAATGTAAACTAGTCATATTTCATGTCCAGGTCCATTTAGTGGATGCCGTTTATTCAGGACTGAGTAGTGGAAAGTTGCCTAGAGAGTAACATTGAATTTAAAAGTTTATATTTTTTTTTTCCAGTTTCTTCCCTTATAGGACTTATAGTGAATTATAAATACTACCTTTGCCTTCCCCCTGACCCCGACGTGATCAGGAAGAGATCGATATTTGTTCCTATCCCAAAGAAAGGCGACCCAACCGAATGTGGAAACTACAGAACAATTTCACTGATTTCACATGCAAGCAAGAT
>NW_006399829.1:121546-123406 GCF_000299155.1 Elephantulus edwardii | reverse complement strand
GGCACATAACAACAACAACAACCTTTTCCTTTGAGGAATTTAACATGTGTATTGTTATTCTGGTGGCTTAGTGGTAAGGTGCTTGGCTACAGACCCAAAGGCAGTAGTTCAAACCCACCAGCTGCTCTGAGGGAGAAAGATGGGCAGTCTCCTCCTAGGTGATTTACTGCCTCTGAAAACCCATTTGAAGGTCAGTTACGGGTAGATTCTGACGGTACTCAGTAACAATTGTTTGTGCCTTCGAGTCACATATGACTCCTGACAACCCTGTGAACAACAAATCTAAACCCTGCCCTATCTTGTGTCATTATTGTAATTTCTGACACTCTTGAGTCCATTACTGTAATCACTGTATCAGCCCTTCTCCTTGAGGGTCTTCCTCTCTTTTGGTGACCAAGCCTGATGGCCCTTTCCCAGAGTCTCCTCTCCTAGCAGCGTGCCCAAAGTATGCAAGACAGCTTGTCATCCTTGCCTCTAAGGAACACTCTTGCTGTACTTTTTCTAAGACATACCTGTTTGTCCTTTTGGCACCACAACTCAAAACCTCAGTTCTTCTGTCACACTTATACATGGTCCAGCTCTCAGATGCATAGCAAATTATAGAAAATACTGAGAAGTTTCCATGTAGATCAGAAATAATTTCTCCATTAATTTATTGTTTTGCTTGCCTAATTTAAGTATGCAATTTCAGATTTTATAATCTATTAGTCTAATGTTTTCTTTACATCATTGCTTGGTTTCTTGTTATTTGTTTCTTATTATTTTCTCCAAACCCATCCATTTGATTTTTAAATTTAAAATTCTCATGTCCAAAATTAGCTGATTTACAGTTACTTTATGATAGATTTATCAATTCTTAGTTCACAGGGTAGCCCAATAAATCATGAATCTGTTGCTTTAAGGTCTTGAGTTGCACTACTTGTTTATAACCAAGCATATCTCTGGCTAGTCTCCTGTGTATCATGAAATTGCAAAAGATTTGAGTATTTTTAAATCGATTTTAGATACTAGCCTATCTGTACTATCTGTATTGAATGTCATCAGAAGGAATTGGTGGAATTGACAATTATTAAGTTATTTTTTATTAAATAATATCTTTGTAAAATAATGAAAAAAATTTTTTAAATAATTATTTCTTCCTACTTTAGATCTGCTAACTACCTTTTGTTAAAGGTTCATTTACCACTGCAAGTGATACCATTTTTAAAGAAAAACGGATGTAAAAGATAGTATTCATATGTTTTGTAGATTATCTACATTTTCCAGATTTCTTCTATGTTTAGAATAATTAAGTTAATTTTTGTGTTATTGTGTACCATCTAGTCTGAACTAAATCATAGCTGACTCTCATAGCAGGTTTTCAGAGGCTATAAATCACACAGAAGGAGATTGCTTATCTTTCTCCCAAGCAGCAGCTAATGGCTTTAAACTGCCTGTCTTTAGGCTGGCAGGGTAACACTAAATTAACTTTAAGATGGTTTTTATCTTAAGAAAGTTGATTAAGTGTTCATTATAGATGTTGCTTTTAAGAGTTCTGCTGTCAAAATAGCAATTGACTTACACTCAAAATATGATCAAATATTCAAAGGAAAAACTGTTTGTTATTCTCTTTGTGAAGCTTATGTTACCCAGTTTTGTTAAGAGTATAGAAGTGAATAGTCTTTTCCCTGCATACCTACCTTTCTTTTTTTTTTTTTTAGGTGCATCTTAGTCATTTATTATTTATTTATTTCTGAGGAGGACCTCATGTACTTACTGCAGAGGGTCAAGGACTGCAGCCTTCAATATGAACTGAAGCTCAATGTCAAGAAGACAAAAATTCTCACCACTGGACCAATAGGTAGCATCAGGATGGATGGC
>NW_006399829.1:115365-120049 GCF_000299155.1 Elephantulus edwardii | reverse complement strand
TTTGTTGACGGGCACTTAGGTTTTTCCAACCCCTTGCTATTGTGAACAAAGCCCTGATAAACATGGGTGTGCATGCATACCTTTCTTAGTGTTGGCATATTCTGGTCCTTCAAAAACAATCTTTGTTATTTTTTTTAAGATGCTCTCTAAATTGTCACAATTTTCTACTTAGGCCATCTCTTCAAAGTCCTATTGCTTTCCTATGCCATCTTATGCTCTTTAATCAAAGCAAAGAGTTTTATGATACACTATAAATTTAATCGTTAACTTACTTACATAGGTGAGGAGTTTCAAAAGTTCATTTCCGAAAGATGATTTCAGTATGTAGTTACAGTCAGACACCTTCACATAAGCTTAATCTCCCCGTTAGTATACGTGCTGAATATGAATTAAAGAGTTAAAACTACATGCATTTTACATGCATTTTAATGTTTAATCTTAATATGAGTTCAAAGTTATTTTTTTCTGTGAACCAAACCCACTTCAGTCAAGTCGATTTCTGACTTGTGATCTTCTATTGGGTTTCCAAGAATATAAATCTAGATAATCTTTCAGAGTAGCTAGAGGATTCAAACTGCTACCCTTTTAGTTAAGTAGCCTAATATTTAAAATGTTACACCATCAGAGCTCCTTTTTCTGTGACTGAAGACTATAAATTCTATTTAAAATTCAACTTCAAAGTAGGTGTGAAGGGAGAGTTATAATGCTCTTTTTTTAACTGCTTTGTTGAGTGAGTGAGTTTATAGCCAAATTATTGTTCAAAACCAGTGTTTTAAAACTTTAGGTCATGTACCAAACTGAGTCAGCATATTAGTTTCATATATTTTACTTAAAATGCAGAAATAGAAGCTAAGTAAATGAGATATGATACATTCATTTTAAAAATGTCATTTATATGTGTGTGTAAAAAAATACATTTCTTATTGTATTAGAAAGGCCTTCCTCCCCCCAAAAAAGTTGATTTAATCTACAGTTTGAGTTTAATCACCCTTCCCCACCTACTCCCTTCAGAAAACAAAAGAAAAATGTTAGAAAGGCCTGATTGCTTATAATAGAGGAAACTTAAAGGAGCACTAAGATAATTTACAGGAAGTATTGCAAAATCGGTAGAAAATAACATTTTTGTAACATTTTTAAAGGGAGAGATGTCCTTTTGATACAGAAGGACAATTAAAGGATTCCTTGTCAGATTAGAGTCCATGTCTTCTGAGCCTTGAAGACACCTCCTTATCAAGTTTAGAAACTTCAACTGTTGTGGTTTACCTCCTCCTTGCAATGTGTTAGACCCTTGAGTCCACTAGGACTCAGAGACTGGGAACTCAGATCTCAACTTTGTCCATCCAGCACTATCCTCATGATCTGTGATGTGCTTTAGTCCTTTGTTGAAGGCACTGTGTCAGTCAATCCTCTCTGACCCTCCACCTTTCCCAGCATCATGTCCTTTTCCATGTCCTTCTCCTGACAGGATGCCCAGAGTTTATGAGATGCCATTTCACCAATCCTGTCTCTAAGGGGTACTCTGGCTGCACTTTTCTCAACAATATATTGTTTGTTGTTTTGGCATTCCATGGAATATTCAGTGCTCTTTTCCAACACCATAATTCAAAGGCATCAAACCTTTCTCTGTCATCCTTAGTGATTGTTCAACTTTCCAATGCATAGCAAGTGATTGAAAAGACCATGGCTTGAATCAGGTGCACTTTAAGTCTTTTGACTGACATGTTTGCTTTCTGGTACCTTGGAGAGGTCTTTGACAGCCGATTTTCCCAGTGCAACATGTCTTGATTTCTTGATTACTGGTACCAAAGGTCTTGATAGTAGATCTAATCATAGTGAAATCATTGACAATTTCAGTCTATTCTCCATCTATTGTGTTACCTATTAGTCCAGTGCTGAAGATTTTTGGATTTTTTTATGTTGAGATGCAATCCACGTTGAAGGCTGTAGTCTTTGATCTTCTGCAGCATGTTTCAAGCCCTCTTCACTTTCATCAAGCAAAGTTGTGTCATCTGCATAAGGCAGATTTGTTGATAAGTCTTCCTCCAATTGTGATGCCACATACTTCTTCATATAATCCAGCTTCTCTATGATTTACTCAACATACAGATTGAATAATTAATGGAGAGGATACATCCCTGATACATTATTTTAAACCTGCATTCTCTAGCTGTACATTACCTCCTTCCATTAACATGGGCCTTCTAACTGTGTATCAAAGATGATGTTTCCAGTGAATACGAAGGAAAAGTGTAACTTTAAATTTTAGCTGATTTACTGCTAGATTTGCTCTGAATCACACTTTTATTACTTTCCCTTTTCCTTTCCCTCTTGATGTGCTGAGTATTTTCTTCTGAGATAGTTAGACTAGAACAGTGAGCATTCAAATGAGCAAAAGGGAGCAAATGCAGGTACCACCAGGCCCAGGAACACCATAAATGAGAAGTTTGGGTACCTCCAGGTGGTGTTCTCTCTTAACCTTTCCGAGCTGTCAGGTGCCATGTGTGATCTGGAGGACAGCCATTTTGAAAGGACATATTTCATGGTTAACACGCACTCAACTAGAAAACCTACAGCCCAGTCCTGTGATGACTCAAGAGCTATCAGAAAGATGCCATCATAGAGGCCAGCGGTGTGCAACTGCTGATTTGCATAATTTCTCTTATTCTGAGGATAACCCTGCCTTTCCCTCCTAAAAATGGCTGAATAAGCATGAGCTCTTCTCCACACCTTTAACCTAGTATATAAATATCTCCTCAGAATCTTGAGACAGATCTGGGGGAGCTCATACCCCCTCTCTCCTATGTTGTTAAGTGCTGGCAAGTCGAGACCCTCCAGCAGGTTTTCAGAGACTATAAATCCAATGGGGGAAGATTTCAGAGCGTGTGGTGGATTTGAACTGCCTGTATTTGTGTTGGCAGCATAACTTCTTAACCAGTGAGCCACCAAAGCTCTTCTCCTGTGGTATATATAATATGCTAGCATATATAATTGTTTTTATACATATATAAAACGGCTTTTTACTCCAACACCTGTCTCCAAGATTGGTTTTTCTGGCAACAGGCAGCAGAACATTTTTTTTCCCTATTAACAATTTGATCATTCTTTTCAGAAAGATCTTCAAGAGGAAATATACTATGATAGGAGATGAACAATATTGGTAGTAATGCCATTATGGTTAAATTGTGAGAAGGAATTGTTTTCCTAGTGATGCTAAACTTGATTTGTTTACATTTATAATTGTTTTAATAACTGATTTGTTGTAGCACATTTTCTAACCTTATACATTAAAATAAAGGATGTTTGTGTCTCCTCATTTCTACCTTCCCATCAATCTCAAAACAAGTGCTTATTATGTACCATTAAGTTAGAATCAATTCAGCTGACTCTTCGGTGGGTCCTTCTCACACAGAGTAACGAGTGGGTTTGAACTGTGTGACCTTTTGTTTTAACAGCACAGTGCTTTACCACTAGGCCACCAGAGCTCTCCCTTTTATTAACTAGGCACATGAACTGCAAATAATTTTAAATAAGGCTTTTCTCTCTGCCTATAGTGAATAGTATCTTCTTAAGTAATTCTTAAAATATTTTCTTAAGCAATTTTAACTTGCCACCCAACTAATTCTATTTTTAATTAATACATTTAAATAAATATTTTGAATAAATGTGTTTAAAGTTACTTGGAATAAAAGGAGAGGAGGGACTATGTCATACAGAAGTGCTTTAACAAAATTTATACATTAATTGAAATGGAATAATTTAATTGTAGTTTGGCTTTATTTGTGCCGATTTACACCAGTATTGTAGACAAGTATATTCAAGAAAGCGTTTATAAAGTTTTTCTCACAAGTGGCATCATTAGGGACGATCACCTTTCAATTGTAGGTATTTAAGACCTAGGGAATATGGCTAAATCTTGAGCTAACAGCTAGTCAACATTTGTTACAGAATTAGCACAAGAATCCGCTCATTTATTATCCACTCATTTATTGAGTGCCTTCACCCTTTGTGTTTCACCAGTGCACTGCATATCCTACTAACCAGCAGAGGGAGCTAAACTGTCTTGAGAGTTGGTACACAGTTGGGCCACATGACTTCCTGTTTTGAGTAACTTGTGGCAGCTGTTCTCTTGAACTTAGTCTATCAGGAAGGCAAGTGAAAGGAAGCAAAGCCTACCAACATATCAAATACAGATAGGCTGACAATTTTAACTATTAAAATTACCTTTAAGGAAACAAACGGAAAGAAAATCTTATACTTCTGCTAAAATAAGGGCAAGCCAGGGAAGAGCTTTTGGCTTAAGGAGAAATCTTTCAAAATCAGATGTTAAAGAATAAGTAAAATATTAAAAATTTGAATTTTAAAAAACCTCATTGATTTTTTTCACTGTGAGTTTTAAAATATATGTGGGTCAGAACGAAGAAATGATAAGCTAATTGACTATTAAGCTGAAAAAGTAGAAAGTAGAGATGTCATAGCATTGTAACTTAAGAGCAAAAACAATACCTTGAAGCTAATGATGAATTTCCAGCCAGAGGGAACAGCGGATCATTTTCTTGGTAATTATATTTTTAAAATTAAGTTGAATTCTAAGTATATACATCTTGAAATTATAAAGTTCACACTGAGTGCACACTTAATGAAAATAAGATATTAATTTACTATAATATGAAGTAAACTATAAGTG
>NW_006399829.1:110823-115235 GCF_000299155.1 Elephantulus edwardii | reverse complement strand
AAAGTATAAAATTGTGGCAAGTTTTTGCCCTGTACATGTTTCCTTGTGTTTACTCATACATATCTACTTCTTGAGCATTTACTGTCTCTATAGCACATAGCATATCTTCATTTTTAAATTAACAAAACTTAAATCTTATTGCAAGATTTACTTGCATTGATGTTATATGAGAAGTAATACAAATCCAAAATGCAACCCAATAAATCCAAGAAAATAATACTTAGAAGCAAACAATATAGAATATGTGGAAGATAGAGTATAAACTGCATAAAGTTCAGTTCTTTTAAGTGCATTGTTAAAAATATACTAATGTTATTTTGTATATTGGCATCTGGTGTTAATGATATGCAAGAAGCATCTGCTATCAATCCTGTTCTGTTACATTTTGTGGGGTTGAAACTCATAGCTGACCCTCTTATAAAGAGGAGATTGCCCATCTTTCTACCACAGAGCTGCTGGTGGGTTTGAACTACATGTCTTTGGGTTGGCAGTGTAATTTCTTATCACTAAATCACCAGAGCTTCTGTTGTCAGTCCCAGAGATATAACAGTGTTGTTGTGTTATTGTTGTGTGCCGTCTAGTCAGAACCAACCCAGAGCTGACACTTAAGCAGGTTTTCAGAGGCAGTAAATGACACAGGAGATTGCCCATCCTTTCCCTCAGAGCCGCTGGTGGATTCGAACCTTATGCCTTTGGAATTGCATCACAGCTTCTTGCCACTAGCCCACAAGATATATGTTAATTGTTTTTTAAAGCTATGCAGACAGTATAACTACTAAGTATGTGTTTCCTTTACAAACAAATTGCAATGAATTTGGGCTATAAGGATTGTATAAACGTGATTTCCTAAATAGTGTTTTAAAGTTTGTCATTATTTCCATATGTGGGGGGAAAAAGCTGAAATGACCTTTTTAAAAATTACGTTAAAAGAGTGGCAAAATGTTACAATCAACTGCTTTGTTTCTTTACTAATTTCCCATAATAATGAGTTAATATTCATAACTCATTGCCATCGAGTTGGAACCAATTCTTAGCTGACCCTCCAGTGGGTTTTTGGAGGCTGACAATCACAAGGGAAAGTACTGCCCATTTTTGTCCCACAGAGCTGCTTTGTGGATTGAACCACCAGAAAGAGGACACGTTTGGGTTGGCAGTGCAACTTCTTACAGACAAAGCCAATAAAAACTATCCCTGAAGGCTACTTTAGAACCTCAAATATGTAATAAATGATTTATATTTATCTAGTTTTTATTTAATGATCTAAGACTGGCTGTATCAAGGAGAGGAAAGGAAGAAAATAGCTCAGACCATTTGTTTTCAAGTAAAGAGAATGATAGAAAAAGCACTCAGTAAATTATTTCCTGGAACAGTATCAAGTGGTTTGAGGAGGGAGTTTTCTTGTTCCTAAAAAAAAGAAAGTTTTAATTAGTTATAAATTTATATCAACACACAAATAATTGTTTCTTTTCCCCTTTATCGGAAATTGTTGGTTTTTCATACCGTCGAGTTCATAGTGACCCTATGAACAAAAGATCTGAAATCTGTTTTGTCCTGTACCATTCTTACGTTTCCGAACACATTGGAGTCCACTGTGACAGTCACCGTGTCAATCCACCTTTTCAAGGTTCTTCTTGGCTGAACCTCAATTCCAACCATCATGTCCCTCTCCTTAATGTGAGGCAAAGCTTCATCATCTTTGCTTATAAAGAACATTCTGGATGCACCTTCTCCAAGACATACTTGTTTGTTCTTTTGGCTCTTTTCCAACACCACACAACTCAAAGGCATCAATTCTTCTGGCATTCATTGCCCAGCTCTCAGAAGAATAGCAAGTGATGGGAAAGACCATGTCCTGAATCAGACACACCTTAGTCCTCAAACTGGCATCATTATTCCTCAATAATTTGCAAACTTTCCGAGTGCAATATGTCTCCTGATTTCCTGAGTGCTGGTAACAAAGGTGTTAATTGTGGATCCAAGTAAGATGAAGAAATTGTTTATGATTTCAGCCTTTTCTCCATCAATCACGATGCTGCCTACTGATCTGGTGGTAAGAATGTTTGTTTTCTTGACATTGAGATCCAATCCATTTTTAAGGCTGTATTCTTTGATCTTCTGAAGCAAGTTCTTCAAATCTTCCTCACTTTCAGCAAACAAGGTTGTGTCATCTGCATACCACTGGTTATTGATAAGTCTCCTTATCCTGATGCTGTATTCCTCTTCATAGAGTCCAGCTTCTCACATAATTTGCTCACATACAGATTGAATAGGTATGGTGAAAGAGCACATCCCTGACACACTCCACTCTTAATTTTAAATCATGTAGTGTTCCCTTGCTCTGCTCACACAACAGTCCCCTGGTCTAGGTATAGATTTTGCAAGAGCACAATTAAGGGCTCTCAGGTTCCTATTCTTCTCCAATGTTAGCCGTAACTTGTTATGACCCACACAGTCAAATACCTTTGCATAATCAATTAAGTGCTGGTGGCCTAGTATCAAAAAGCTGTGCAGCAATACTGAAGGCATGCAGTATGAGACCAGGTGCTCTGCAGGAGGAGGATTGGCAGTCTCCTCTGGTTCTGACTTGACAGTACACAACAACAATCAAAAAAGCATAAAGAGAGACTTATGATATTCTTTACTTTCAACAAGGACCCATCAGTCTGAGTAATGATATCCCTGGTGCCACTGCCTCTTCTAAATCTTCTGGCAGTTCCCTAACTATATACTAGACATTTTATTTTTTTCTAAAATAAAATTTTTATTTTATAATGGTTGACTTATGAAGTTAGTCTACGTTGTTTTTCACACCAGATCTTTCCCATTTCCTTTACCCACTCCTACCTTTACTCATCAAATTGTGTGACCCTATGATTGCCGCCCTGCCCATCCTCACCCCTCTGCTCCTACCCTCCCCCCCTTGGATCCTCATACACATTTTACTAATTATTTCTACAATAACAGTCTCATACAGTATTTGTCCTTAAGGGACTGAGTTCACTCAGCGTAATATCTCCAGACCCTCCCAAGTTACGCAGTAATTTTCTAAATCATTGCTCCTGAGTGTTGCATAGTATTCCTTTGTGTGAATGTACAACAATTTCTCAATCCATTTTATTGTGGTTGGACATCTGGGTTGTCTCCATGTTCTTGAGATGGTGAATAACGCTGCAAGGAACATTGGTGTACAAATCTCCATTTGTGCCTCAGTTCTCACTTTCTTGGGGTATATTCCAAGCAGTGGAATGGCTGGGTCATATGGAATTTCTATGTTCAGCTTTTTGAAGAAATGCCAAATTGTCTTCCAGAGTGGTCATACCATTTTATAATCCCACCAACATTGTGTTTGAGTTCCTATCTCTCCATATCCTCTGCAATATTTATTGTTGTTGATTGCCTTCGAGTCGAGCATGACTCATAGTGACCCTATGAACAAAAGGCTTGAAGCCCTTCTACAATTATCAACATTTATCTAAGTTCATAGAGTTTCCAGGGGCATGTTTAGGAAGTGGTTGCCACTTCTGCTTCCAAACCTGTCATAATATGTTATTGTTGTTATGTGCTGTTGAGTCGCCTGTGATGGATAGTGACCCTATGTACAGCAGCTCTGAACCCTGCCCTGTCCTGAGACAGTCTCACTAATTCTGACACACCAGCCCCCATTGCCCCAGTTACTGTATCAATCCATCTCATCCTGGGTCTTCCTCTCCTGCACTGTCCATCAACCCTTCCGAGCATGATACCGTTCTCTAAGGACCGATCTCTCCTGGCCACGTGCCCAAAGTAAGTGAGGCAGAGCTTCAAAATCCTAGCATCCAAGGAGAGACTTGGTTTCACCCTCTCCAAGACAGACCTATTTGTTTTCTTGGTAGTCCATGGTATGTTCAAGACTCTTCTCCAGCACCACAACTGGAAGACATCTATTCTTCTGTCATCCTTAGTCATTGTCAAACTCTCTAAAACATAAGTAATTGAGAAGTCCATGGCCTGGATTAAGCGCACCTTTGTATATTGACACGTTGCTCTTCAGCACTCTGGAGAGGTCCATGACAGCAGACTTTTTCCAATGCAATTTGCCTTTTGATTTCCTGACTACTAGTGTTTAGAGTGTTAATTGTTGGAGTGGATTTGGGGGGAGGGATTTCATAACAATGAAAGATTGTTTCTTTTTCTTTTCATACAGAAGAGTGAATTGAGGGGAAGGGGGTGGGAAGGGAGAAAAGTGCAACAATGAATGACTTAGGAAACCCTAAGTCTCTGTAAACTTTCATTAAAATTACTTTTTTTAAAAAGTGTGCTAATTGTGGATCCGAGCAAGCTGTAATTGCTAACAACTCAATCTCTTCTCCATCTATTATGGTGCTGCCAATTGGCCCAGTGGTAAGAATCTTTGTCTTCTTGTTGTTGAGCTT
>NW_006399829.1:96680-110283 GCF_000299155.1 Elephantulus edwardii | reverse complement strand
TGTGTGTGTGTGTGTGTGTGTGTGTGTTTGTGTATATACCCTTGCCAGAATAATAAAGGTTGCTATTCGTCATCAACCTGGTGCCTCCTTTTAGCAGAATTCTCCCCACATATCAGGGCTGGATCCCCGATAATATGGAGCTCTGCCAGTCTGTTGACCAGACAGCTATCCTCCAAATTTCCTAGCATAGAAGTAGTTCCTCAAATCACAAACCCCCAAATTTCTTAACTAATCCTGTTTCTAATTTCTCACCTTTTTTCTGCCTTACTCTTTTGAATATTCTGTGCATTTCTAAAGCATCACTCTGATAAAGCTCTTGGTAATGTTTTCTTCCTACTTCTGATGTCAACATTCATCTCTTTTCTCTAATACATTTGTTGGCTTGTCCTCATATTTAGATGGACTTTGCAACTTTTGCTTGATGTAAGAGGAAATCACTTATGGCCCTATATTAGAAGACATATAATAGGAACCCTGGTGGCCCCGTAGTGACTAATATTCAGTGGTAGCTTAGTGGTACGGAGTGGCACAATCAAAACAAAAGCAGGCAGTTCAAAACCATCAGGAGCTCCACGGGAAAAGATGGACAATCTGTCATGCAATTTAATGCTTTTGAAAACTGGCATGAAGGTTAGCTACCAGTATGGAATTGATGGTACATAGGAACCACCACCAAAGGGTGGGTGGTTGAAACTCCCTAGCCACTCTGTGGGAGAAAGATGAGGCAGTCTCTCCCCATAAAGATTTATAGCTTTGGAAACCTTTTGAGACAATTCTATGCTGTTTTGTAAAATCACTATGTGTAAGAAGGACACGACAGCAATGAGATTTTTTTTTTACTCTATGGAGCACAGTACTTTTGTGTCAAACATAGGGTAGCCATGAGTGAGAACTTACCCAAACACAACATTTTTTTAGTAGTGTGGGACAATAGTATTTGCAAAAATAATTGTGAGTTAAGGAAGTTATTGTCTATTTTATAGATTTTCTGTAAAAATTTTTAAGTGTATATTTTGTATTAAAAGCTTCAATGTTTCCTCTTTAATCTAGTGTTTAATATGTACACTGTTGCCCTTAATAATGAACAGTAGTAGATCTTTGGAGCTTTAGTTTTATTTACAATTATTGTTGTTGATTGCCATCAAGTTGAGCACGACTCGTAGAGACTCTATGAACAAAGGTCTGAAGCCTTTCAATAACTATCACAATTTATCAAAGTTCAAAGAGTTTCCAGAGGCATATTATTTAGGAAGTAGATGCCACTCCTGCTTCCAACAACAATAGAGACCTTTCTAGAATAGATAAGCTAGAATAATTAATGCTGCACCTGATGTTGCACAATTCTGGCAGTCTCTGGTGTTATGTGCCACCAAGTAGTAGCCTGTGACTCATAGCAACCTTATGTACAACCACTCTGAACCCTGTCTTGTCCTGAGCCAGTCTCTCTGCCTCCGACAAACCTAGCCCCATTTACCCAGTTACTGTATTAATCCACCTCATCCAGAGTCTTCCTGTCCTGTGCCATCTCTGCAACTTTCCAAGCATGATGTCTTTCTCCAAGGACTGGTTCCTTCTGGCCACATGCCCAAAGTATGTGAAACAGAGCTTCAAAATCCTAGCCGCCAAGGAGAAACTTAGTTTTACCCTCTCCAAGACAGATCCAGTTGTTTTCTTGGCCATCCATGGCATGTTCAAGACTTTTCTCCAGAACCACAGCTTAAAGTCATAGATTTTTCTGTCATCCTTAGTCATTGTCCACGTCTCTAAGGCATAGCAAGTCATTGCAAAGACCAAGGCCTGGATTAAGCACACTTTAGGATCTCTAGTGGTTTAGTGGTAGAAAGCCATGCTGCAATCCCAAAGACACATTGTTTGAATCTACCAGCTGCTCCTTGGGAGAAAAATGGGCAGTCCTCCCAGGCGATTTACTACCTCTGAAAACACACTACAGGGTCAGTTCCAACCTGATGACATAACAACAACCATATCTCTACTGTGTGTAAAACAATTGTTGCAATCATTATGTCAGTTCATCTTATTGAAAACCTTTCACCGATTCTCAATTGTTCTACTAAATATGATGTCCATCTCTAGGGACTGGCCCCTCCTGATAACATGAACGAAGTATATGAGATGAAATTTCACCATCCTTGCCTCCCAGAAGCACCCTGGGTGTACTTCCTCCAAGACAGATTTGTTTGTTCTTTTGGTAGTCCATTGTATATTTAATACTCTTCACCAACACCACAATTCAAAGGTGTCTGTTATTCTTTGGTCTCCTTATTCATTGTATAACTTTCACATCTATATAAGGCAAGAATTGAAATGACAATGATTTGGATTAGGCACATTTTAGTCCTCAAACTGACATCCTTGCTCTTTAGCAGTTTAAAGAAGTCCTTGACAGCGGATTTGCTTAATGCAACATGTCTTCTGGTTTCTTAACTGCTCTCATGGGTGTTGATTGTGGATCCAAGTAAAATGAGATTGTTGACAACTTCAATCTTTTTCTGTCTATCACTATGTTACTTACTTGTCCAGTTGTGATGATTTTTGTTCTCTTGATATTGAGATGTAATCTACTCTGATGGCTGTAATCTTTTGTTGTTGAGTTCTGTTCACTTTCAGCAAGCAAGCTTCTGTCATCTACATAACAAAGGTTTCTAATGAGTCTTCCCACTTCTGGTGCCACAATCTATATAGTCCATCTCATGAATTTACTTGCTTAGAATACGCATCGTGAAGTGATACAAGTCTATCACACACTTTTCCTGGTTCTAAACTATGTACTGTCACCCTGTGTTCTGCAGGTGGCTGCTCCTTGGTTTATGTGTAGGGTCTCAGTGAGCACAATTGGGTCTTCTTGAATTACCACTCTTCTCAATTTGTCTGTAATTTATTATGATTCACACAGTTGAATGCCTTTATATAATCAATAAGACACAAATAAGGGTGTTTCTAGTATTCTCTGCTTTCATCCAAGATCCATCTAGTAATTATATCCTTTATCCAAGGTCTCTTCTGAACTCAACAGGGATTTTCTCCAGTTTCCTGTCAGCATGCTGCTCCAGCAATATTTTCATAATCTTGAGCAAGATTTTACTTTCATGTAAGTTTAACCTGTGTGTTACATTAATGATGTTATCTCTGTACTAGAAGCAGTAAATAAAAAAGTTAATATGACCCCTTTTTCATATAGCTCACAGCTCATAAGAAATAGATAAAATATATTTTAAATTTATTGAAAGTGAGACAAGTAACTATGAGTTGCATCAAACTTGCTCTTTTCCTTTGAATCAGAACCAACTTACACCAGCAATAGCAAAGTTCAACAGAACTGTAAACAACAACTGCCAATGACGTTGTGGAGAGATTGGCACCCTTACTCACTGCTGGTGGGAGTGTAAAATGGAGCAACCACTGTGGAAGACAGTCTGGAATTTTCTCATAAAGTTAGAAATAGATAAACAATTTAACCCAGCAATTCCATTACTGGGAATATACATAACCTAAAGAAACCAGAGCTGCGATTCAAAACAGATGTCTGCACACCCATGCTTATTGCTGTGTTGTCCACAGTAGCAGAGAGTTGGAAGCAACCCACATGCCCATCAACAAACGAACAAATAGGAAAGCTATGGTACATTCACATAGTTGAGAAATAATGAACTCGTAAAACATTACACAACATGGATCACCCTGGAAGACATACTGACTGAAATATCTCAGTCACAAAAGTACAAAAGCTGCATAACACCACTGTTATAGCAGGACTGAGTGCTGGTGCCAAGATCTGCTCAAAAGAAGAATTGCACTGGGAAAGCCTCCTGTCATAGACCTCTCCCAAGTACTGAAGAGCAATGATGTCAGTCTGGAGAGCAAGGTCTGCCTGTTAAAAGTCATATTCTTTGGAATTATTACTATGCATCAGAGAACTGGACAATGACTAAGGAATATAGAAGGAGAACTGATGCCTTTGAGTTTTGGTGTCGAAGAAAAGTATTGAATATACCATGGAATGCCAGGAGAACAAACAGGTTCACCCTAGAGATAGTGAAACCAGGCTGCTCCAAGGAACAGCCTGGTTTCACCTTCTCTAGAACAAACCTGTTTGTTCTCCTAGTAGTCCATGGTATATTCAATACTTGACCCCATGTTAAATGGGTAAACACAAGGAATTTTATACCCAAGGTTATATCATGATAAATCATTCATTTTAGAACAACTTTATAACATTAAAGCTGGATTTAACATAAACCTGTTGGATTGTGAAAATCACCAAGTATGGTGAGTCTGAAAATTTCAAATGTTGCTAATTACAGAATAATACAGCATTTTTACAAAGTAGTTTAGGAACATGTAAATGTGTTCCTGCTTTTTGATACTCATCTCTTATCTGGACTTTATTCTTACTAAATCAAAAGAAGGAAATTTAGATATGCAAAACTATAATAACATTGTCTAAAAGAGTAAAACAGAAGTACCCAAACAGAGGAAGAAAATTCTAGTACCTCTATTTGATATAAAAATTATTGCAAATTGTAGTTATAGTCACTAATAATAATATTCAAGCTTGGAAGCAGGAGTGGCGTCCACTTCCATAACAGCTTGCCTCGGGAAACCCTATGAACCTGGAGAAAGGACGAAAGTTATGCAGGTGTCCAGGACTTTCCTTCATAGGGTCACTATGAGTCGCCTGTGACTCGACGGCACTTAACAACAACAACAATTATATTCACTACCTAGTAACTGAGAAATAATGATTACATTTAAAAGGCAAGTTCTAAATTAGATGTATAGTTTATGTTCTATAAAATAGCCTGGGAGCTCTGATGGCCAAGAGGGTAAGGAGTTGCACTGCCAACACAAAGGCAGGTGGTTCCAACCTACCAGCTGATCCATGGAAGAAGGATGGACAATCTCTTCCCGTGTTATTACAGTCTGAAAACCTACTGAAGTATCAGCTATCAGTCAGCTCTGACTAATGGCCATGCGTGAGTGAATGGTAAAATACACATAGGTGAAAAAGACATCAAATCCAAATGGTGTTTGCAAGAAGGAAGTCAGATTATAGGTCATTTTTTACTAAAAAGTTTTCTGCTTTCTCATGTTATGGGTGTATTAGTTTTGTAATTTCAGAGACAACATCTTGTTGTGTATCAGTGATAGGAAATGACTCGTAGGTGACCCTCTAGAGAGATTTCAGAGGCAATAAATCTCAATGGAGGAGATTGCCTATCCTTTTACCACAGAGCAGCTGGTTGATACGAACCACGTGCCTTCAGGTTGGCAGCACAGGTCCTTACCATTAGGCCATCAGAGGTTGCCGAAAACAGCTTAAGAAACGGAGTTAGGGAAGGAAAGAATGTGAAAGAGGGTGCAGAAATGTGGACCAATTAGATAGCTAATAGAATTGCTCATGTGAAAAAAGTGAGAGAAGAGGGCTGGGTAATGGGAGGGGGGCTGGGTAATGGTGCAGAAAGGGAAGAAGACGAATTACTGACAAGTCAATTAAGGCTTATTTGACCAGACTAGTGCTATTAAGTGAGACGAAGATATAGGAGAAAGGCCATTCTTAGAACATAGAAAGACAAAAATGAGTCTGCTTTTGGATAAATTAACTTTAGATGTCTGCTGAATTCCTAGTTAAGGTGTTTACCAGGCACCTAAAAATATGTGTGGATACAGGAAAAAGCTAAAAATATGGAAGTCATCTGAACATGGGTGAGAATGGAAACCATGAAGGTGAACCCAGAAAATGGAAACCACGAAGGTGAACCCAGAAAGAGTGTAGACAATGAGCAAAAGCCAGAATATAAGGACCACAAACAAAAAAAGCAAACTTCAGAAGTTCTTCATGGTTCAACAATTCACTTCCCCGCACTGCTAATAAATATGTGAAAACAATGCTTTTGTTGATTATTTAGCAATAATATTACAATCTTTAGGAAAATACGACAACAGATGCTGTTCTTAGTTGTGAGATGCATTGAGTTGAGTATCTGAACTCTGTCCTGTCCTGTGCCATTCTCACACTTCCTGATACACTAGAGCGCATTGCTGCGGTCACTGTGCCAATCCACTTGGTTGAGGGTCTTCCTTTCTTTGCCAACCCTCCACAATTCTGATCATCATGTCCCTCTCTAAGGAATAACCCCTCCTAGCAACATGCCAAAAGTATGTGAGCTGAAGCTTCATCATCTTTGCCTCCAAGGAGTACTCTGGCTTCACTTTGTCCAAAACACATTTATTTGCTTTTTTTGGCAGTCCAGGGGGTGTTCAGTATTCTTCTTCAACACCACAACTCAAAAGTATCAATTCTTCTACCATCTTTAATCATTGCCCAGCTCTCAGATGCATAGCAAGTGATCAGGAAGACCATGGCCTGAATCAGATGCACCCTAGTCCTCAAGCAGACATCATTACTCCTCAATAATTTGGAGAGGACCCTAAATGCAGACTTGCTCAGTGCAAGAAGTCTCCTGATTTCCTGACTGCTGGTAACAAGGGTGATAATTGTGGATCCAAGTAAGATAAAATGGTTGAGAGTTTTGATCTTCTCTCCAGTTCTTCAATTTATCATGATGCTGGCCATAGGTCCAGTTGTAGGAATTTTTTTTCTTGATGCTGAGATGCAATCCATATTGAAGCCTGTATTCTTTGATCTGCAGCAAGTGCTTCAAGTCCTCCTCACTTTCAGTAAGCAAGGTTGTGTCATCTGCATAATGCAGGGTATCAATGAGTCTTCCTCCAATCTTGATGCTCATTTTTCTTCATAGAATCCAGCTTCTGGAATAATTTGCTCAGCACACAGATTGAATAGGTATGGAGAAAGAATACAACCCGGCCACACTCTCTTCTTAATTTTAAACCATATAGTGTTCCCTTGCTCTGTTCACACAACCGCCTCCTGGTCTAAATATAGATTTTGCACAAACTTAATTAAGGGTCCTGGGATTCCCGTTCTTCTCAATTTTAGCCATAACTTATGATCCACACAGTTGACTGCCTTTGCATGATCAATAAAGCATAAATAAATATTCTTCTGATATTCTCTACTTTCAGCCAGGATCCTTCTGACATCAGCCACAAGGCCATAAGTATTACCTATGGTGGACTGATTTTAGTAGACCTTTCCAGATTAAGGCAGACTAGGAAGCAGCATGGGCCATCCACTTCTTGAATAACAGGCATCTGAAAATCCTATAGACAGTAGAGGAATATGGATAATTATAGTACTAGAGGTAGAGACCAGATTGGAAGTCAGTTGAAATGGGGAAAAATAATGACAAGCATCCTTTACTAATTGAAACATGGACCCCAGCAACAATATCAAAGTTCAGCAAAGCAGCAAACAAAAAATGCTGGTGAGGTTGTGGAGAGATTGTAACACTTATTAACTGCTGATGAGAGTAGAAAATGGTGCAGCCACTATGGAAGGCGGTTTAGCACTTTCTCAAAAAGTTGGAAATAAAAATACTATTTGACCCAGCAATTCCATGACTAGGAATATACCCTAAAGACACCAGAGCTGCCACCCAAACAGATATATACACACCCATGTTTATTGCTGCATTATTCACAATACCAAAGAGATGGAAGCAACTCAAGTGCCCATCAACAAATAAATGTATAGAAAAGCTATGGTTTATTTACACAGTAGAATACTCCACAACACTAAAAAGCAAGGAATTAATAAAATATTGCACATGGATGACCCTTGAGTACATTTTGCTAAGTAAAATTTCTCAGTCACAAAAGGGCAAATACTGCTTAACCCCTCTGTTATAAAACAGACTGACATGGGGGAAACAAAGAAAAGAGGGATAAGTAGTGAACACTGCTTTGAAACAGATGAGGGAAAGACCTCATCTGTACATATGATTATGCATTATTTGTATGATAAAAGTCCAGAATAAGAGGTGAATAGCAAAATGGACTGGGGGAGGAGTAGGGGTGGGAGGGAAGACATAATGGAACAATGAATGAATTTTTTTTTAAAAAATGAACTGGGGGTGTAGGAAGGAAAATATGTAACAATGAGTGAATGAAAAAAATCCAACTTTTCTGTAAACTTTAGTTAAAATCACAATTAAAAATTTTAGAAAAGTCTAAAAATATAAATAATTGGAACATGGAATGTATGTACCTTAAATGTTGGAAAACTAGAAACGACATGAAATGGATGCATGAGCATTGACATTCTAGGCATTAGTGAGATGAGGTGGACTAGCTTTGGCCACTTTGAATCAGATAATCATAAGGTATACCAGGTGGTGGTGTTTTTGATAGCCTTCAAGTTGAGCACGACTGATAGCGACCCTACAACTATCGACGTTTATCAAAGTTCATAGAGTTTCCGAAGGCAAGTTGTTCAGGAAGTGGGTGACACTTCTACATGCTGGGAATGAAAACAGAAGAAGGGTGGTGCTGCATTCATAGTAAAAAAGTCAATTTCAAGTTCTATCTTGAAATGCAATGTGAGTGATAGGATAATAGCCACACACATTCAAGGAAGATCTATTAATACAACTATTATTCAAATATACACTCTTGCATTTAGAGCCAAAGAGAAAGAAATTGAAAATTCTTACCAAGTCCAAAACTGACCAGACATGCAATCAAGATGCATTAATGATAACTGGGGACTGGGATGCAAAAGTTGGAAACAATGACGAAGGAATAGTAGTCGGAAAGTATGGATTTGGTGACAGAAGTGAGGCTCGAGAAAGAATGATTGAATTTTATATTTTCAATTATTTAATTATTGCAAATACCTTTTTTAAAAACACAAATAACAACTTTACACATGGACCTTACCTGATGGGCTACATAGGAATCAGATTGACTATCTATGGAAGAAATCTTTGAGAAAGCTCAATATTAGCAGTCAAAACAAAGGTAGGGGTTAACTGTGGGTCAGACCATGTGCAAGTTCAAATTAAAACTGAAGAAAATGGAAAAAAATCCATAAGAACCAAAGTACCATCTTGAATCTAATCCGTCTGAGTTTCAAAAACATCTCAAGAATAGGTTTGAAACATTGAATACCAGTGATTGAAAACCAAATGAATTATGGGATGATATCAAGGATATCACCCATGAAAAGAACAAAAGGTCGTCACAAAGACAGGAGAAAGAAAAAACCAAAACTGGACGTTAATAGAGACTCTGATAATTGCACTAGAGCATCTAGAAAGAAACCAACAGATAGATGTTAGACTCTAAAATGAACAACCTATAAAATTTAACATTATCTTGAAAGTTGTTGAATTACTGTGTCTCTTTTAAAATAGGAGAATAGGAAATCAGAGATTGAGTTGCTAAAAGAATAATAGAAAAAAGTGAATGACTTTTTTCAAGCAGTTCATTTTTCTTAACATCAAACAATGCTTACTACTCACATCTAGAAGCTTCGGTTATTGCTTCCAGACTTTACATGGAGCTTCTATCTGTTTAGTCCAAAGTGTCACTCTCAATTCAGTCCATGCTGACACCTGACAGTTCTTGCTATTTCACTACTATTACTCCTTCCTAAACATAGTTCAAATCCACCAGCGGCTCTGCAAGTTAAAGATGGACAATCTCCTCTCACGCTATTTACTGCCTCTGCAAATGTGCCGAGAGGGTCAGCAATAGGTCCATTTGGACTTGCTGAGACACAAGAGCAAGCTGTTTACAAGGTTGTAAATCCTAAGGGAAGCAGACTGTTGCTGCTTTCTCCAATAGAGTGTCACTAGTAGGTTCAGATCTCTAATCTTCTGGTAGGAGTTAAGTGCTTAACCACTATTCCACCAGGTTCCTCTGTATTTAGGGCCCATCTGAATTTCTATTCCAGATTAATCTTACTATGAATAACCCTAGGGTTTTATTTCCATGATTTCAGGAAGGATAATATATAAAAGTACATTTGGAGACACAAATATTGCAAGAATTTGGCCAAGAGCCAAAAGTTTCAGAACTGTAGTGATGTAAGCCATATACACGTCTTCAAAATCCCAAGAATACCATGGCTTTTTGATCAACACAGTTTGCTTTCAGTTCAATCATTTCCTCTTGAAGGAGAGACATAATGATAAGGCAGATGCTTAGAAAATTCAAATACATTGCTCTGAAGTCAGCTGCAAAAACTTAAAGTGTAATTTATACTAACGAAAATTTGTGAATTGCTTTTGAAATCCTGGTTTTATTTCGATCTGACAGCTCAGCTTTTTTTTTTTAAATCTTTTATTCCATTTATCACAGGGCAGTTCTGATATGGAACATAAATATACTCTACAAATACTGTCTACCCACTTCTCATGCTGTGGTTTTGTATATTAATACCTCTAGTTCATTCACCAACTCTTCTATTTTTTCTCTTTGCAGTTTCAAGTTCAATGGATTCAGCTATCTTGTTTGTAACATTGAGTAGAAGAATATGAACATGGTGGCTATTTGGACTTAGACAAAATTGAGTCCTATTAGTTCCCAAAAGTTTTATATCTGAGGAAGCATCGTTATAATTCTCTTTAACGTGTTTACCTATTGTTGTTAGGTGCACCAAGTTGGCTCACACACATAGTGAATTTAAGTACAACAGGATGAAACTCTGCCCCATCCAGCACCACCTCCCAATCTCTGCTGTGCTTACACCTTTCTTTTGCAGTTGCTGTGTCAGTCCAACTCATTGAGGTCTCCCTCTTCTTTTTCTGACCCATTACTTTTCCAATCTTTTCCAGGAACTGGACCCTCCCGATAACATGCCCAAGCTATGTGAGATGGAGTCTCACCAACATTGCTTCTAAGTACACTGGCTGTATCTCTTGCAAGGTCCTCTACAGCCGGCCCATTGTTAAAACAAATGAAATACTTTGCATTTGTTGTTGTTGTTGTTAAGTGCCTTCAAGTCATAGGTGACACATAGCGACCCTATGAATGAAAGTCCTAAACACTTGTGTGACTTTCATCCTCTGTCCAGGTTCATAGGGTTTCCAGAGACAAGCTATTTCCCAAGTGCATGCCACTCCTGCTTTCAAGCTTGTTTTAATCCTGGAGCTCCACCAAACACTGTCCGCCATGGGTAACCATTATCACATTTGACATATCAGTATCACAGTGTTCAGCCTCACAACAACCACAAATTACTCCTGTACGGCAAGTGGACACACCAGGTCTATATGACCTAGAAGAATGTTTGACCAAAATCATTTACAATACCTAAATAATAATAATAATAATAATAATAATAATATCTAAAAAGATGTGGAAGCTATCCAGAGAAATGTGTAAGACTTTACTACAAAAATCTGTAAAAGGAAAATGAGAGAAAGGAGTTATCAAATTAGTTTTTATGGGTTTTAATGGACTGTGAAAAATGATTTAAAGTTCATATGAAAGAACAGGTGAAAATAACCAGTAAATTTTTTAAAAGAAGAGTGACTGGTGGAGGCAATTTGTTTATTTAAATATTGAAACACAGTATAAATCTGAAATAATCGAAACCTAATTGTCATAGAAATTTACAGATGTTGTTGTTATTGTTATGTGCTTGCGACTCATAGTGACCCTATGTACAAGAGCCCTAAATGCCGTTCTATCCTGTGCCAACCTCGCCGTCTCAAAAACACTCATTCCCACCAGTCCACTCAGAATTGATCCATCTCATCGAGGGTCTTCCTCTCCTTCGCCATCCCTCCACTTTCCCAAACATGATGTCCCTCTCCAAGGACCAGTCCCTCCTTGCAACATGCCTAAAGTATGTCAGACGAAATTTCAGAATCCTTGACTCCAAGGAACATTCTGGCTTCACCCTCTCCAGGACTAACCTGTTTGTTTTCCTAGCAATCCATGGTATATTCAACACTCTTCTCCAGCACCGCATCTCAAAGGCATCAATTCTCTTTCTATCATCCCTATTTACTGTCCAACTCTCCAATGTGCAGCATGTAATTGCAAAGACTATAGCCCGGATCAGGTGCACCTTAGTCTCCAGCCTGATGTTGTTGCTCTTCAGTACTCTTGAGAGGTCCCTCACAGCCGACTTTCCCAATTTGTCTCCTGATTTCCTGGCTGCTGTTACCAAGAGTGTTGACTGTGGAACCAAGTAAACTAAAACTGTTAACTGTCTCAATCTCTTCACCATGCATACTGATGCTGTCAGTTGGCCCAGTGGTGAGAATCTTTGTTTTCTTGATGTTGAGCTTCAATCCATATTGAAGACTGCAGTCCTTGACCTTCTGCAGCTTCAGATCCTTCTCAGTTTCAGCAAGCAGGGTTGTGTCATCTGCATAACGCAGGTTGTTGATGATTCTTCCACCAATCCTGATGCCACATTCCTTCTCGTACAGCCCAGCGTCTCAGATGATCTGTTCTGCATACAGATTGAAAAGGTATGGAGACAAAATATATCCCTGACGGACCCTCTTCTTGATTTTGAACCATCCAGTGTCTCCCTCCTCTGTTCTGATGACTGCCTCTTGGTCCAAGTATAGGTTTCACATTAGCACAATCAGATGTTCTGGTATTCCCATTCTTCTCAGAGTCAGCCATAGCTTGTTGTGATCCACACAGTCAAAAGTCTTTGCATAGTCAATGAAGCACAGATAGACATTCTTCTGGTATTTTCTGCTTTCTGCCAATATTAGCTATAATATCCCTAGTACCGTGACATCTTCTAAATCCAGCCTGCATATCTGGCAGTTCTTTGTTGACAAACATTTTTGGATAATTTTCAGCAGAATCTTGCTTGCATGTGATATCAATGATATGGTATACACCCTTAGAGCGGGTTTCACGGCTATTCTACAGAGTTGCAAGAGACTTAATGGCACATAATAACGACATTGTTATACATCAAAGGGAAGAGATGTACTCTTCAATAAGTGCTGCTAGGTTGACATTTTGTGAATGTAGTTTTGTTCCCGTCGGAAATTAAGATGTCATTTTTTTTTTTTATTTTAAGATGTCATCTTTGACCCTTGTGCTTTGCCCATCCAATCCATCACCAGATCTCATTGATTTTGTTTTCCACATAGCTATTTGATCAGTCTATTTCTCTCCATCTCTGTGAACACTAACTTAATTATTATCACTCCTCCTATAGGATCACAGTGACTCCCCTTGCATTTCTGAGGCTGTAAATCATTGTGAGAAAAGACTTCATGTCTTTCCCCCAAAGTGCTGTTGGTGGATTTGAATTGTGAGAGACATATGACCTTTAGATTCGGTGTCAACTGTATCACTAGAGCTCCAACTTAGTTGTTGGAAGCCAGAAAAAAAAATCATTTCAGGTATCTCTTTACACAATGATTGTAACAATGGGCTTAAATATATTTATCTGATTGGCTAGATTCAGATCCATTGTTCATAGGGCCCTTGTGAGTTATAGTTGATTAAGTGTCTCCTAACAATAACAACAACAACAATTATTACAATAATTGAGCTCCTGTGGTGGTGGTGGTGATGATTGCCATCAAGTTGAGCACAACTGATAGCAACCCTATGAACAAAAGATGTGAAACCTTGTTTGTTGTTGTTGTTGAAGCCTTTCTATAACTATTGTCTTTCTCAAAATTCATAAGAGAGCTCTAGTGACCTCACAATCTAGTGGCTCTACAATCAA
>NW_006399829.1:94929-95870 GCF_000299155.1 Elephantulus edwardii | reverse complement strand
ACAGGATGGCACATGCCTGCAGCCGCCCATGTGGGAAATGACACTCAGGAGGTGGCTTGTGCCCACCAGCCACCCACGCGCGAGATGGTGCGAGCCCACCGGCCAACCGCAATGGGGAATGGCACGCCCGTGTGGGAGATGACGCATGCCTGCTGGCTGCCCTGCTCTGGGAGATGGTGTGCACCTGCTGGCTGCCTGTGCACGAGATGGCGTGCGCACGCGGAGAGATGAAGTGTGTCTGCCAGCCGGCAGCACAGAGGGATGGCGCTCACCCACCCCCACCAGCTGCCCATGCACGAGATGACGCCCGACTGCCAAGAGATGACGCGTACCCGCTGAGAGATGACACGTGCCCGCAGGTCGCCCACGCACGAGATGACACATGCCGCCAGCCATCCGTATGGGAGATGATACTTGGGAGATGGCTTGCGCCCACCAGCCACCCGCGTGAAAGATGGCCCGCGCCTGGCGGCCGACCACACAAAAAACTGACACTCACCTGCCAGTTGCCTGTGTGGGAGATGGTGCATGCCTGCTGGCCCACTGGCTGCCTGCTCACAAGATGACACGAGCACTCCGAGAGATGACGCTCACCCGCGAGAGATGATGCGAGCCCTCTGGTCACCCAAACGTGAGATGATGTGTGCCTGCCAGCTGCCCGTGCTAGGGGATGATGCGCACCTACCCCCACCGGCTGGCCGCACACGAGATGACGCACGGGAGACGGTGAGTGCCTGCCAGTCACCTGCGCTGGGTGATGGTGAGCGCCCACCAGCTGCCCGCACGGAAGAGACGACGCGTACCCTACCGCCCGTTGGGGGGACGTGTGCCCCACCACCTGCAGGTTTGGGTTTCCTTGGAAAACCAGAGAAGAGGATCACCTATACAATGGATTGTTGAAAGTCACTGTGAGTTGTCTACTTGATGACACTTAACAGTGG
>NW_006399829.1:89126-93504 GCF_000299155.1 Elephantulus edwardii | reverse complement strand
GATGCTTTTGAGCTGTGATGCTGGAGAAAAGTATTGAATATACCATGGACTGCCAGGAGAACAAAGAAGTTTGTCCTAAAGAGGGTGAAACCAGGCTACTCCTTGAAGGCAAGGATTCAGAGGCTTCGTCTGACATACTTTGGACATGTTGCAAAGAGGGACCAGTCCTTGGACAGGGACATCATGCTTGGAAGGGTGAAGGGACAGAGAAAGAGAGGAAGACCATCAATGAAATGGATTGATTCAGTGACTGGGGTAATGAAGGTAGGTGTATTAGAGATAGTAAGGTTGGTACAGGATAGAGAGCTATTGTACATGAGGTTGCTACGAGTCACAAGCAACTCAACTGCACATAACAATAATGACAACAATAGAGATTGAAAGTGAACATATGCAGTATTGCATGAGCTCAGTGGTCTGCACCAAGAAATTTGTAGGAAATCTCCCCTAGACAATTGAGTAGAAGAGATATGTAATTGTGAGCATTCCAACAAAAGGTGATACAACAGAATGTGAAAAATATAGAACAGTATTATTAATATCATACACAAGTAAAATCTTAAGATAGTTAAAAAACTACTAGAGCAAACTACTAGAAATTCAGGCTGCATTTAGAAAAGGACATGGATTGAGTGATATAATTGCTGATGTTGGATGGATCTTGGCTGAAGCCAGAGAATACTAGAAAGGTACTTGCATTTTATCAATTATGCAATGACATAAAAATGTGTTCATTAAATAGCTTGTAGATATTGCCACAAAGAATGGGAATTTCAGAACACTTTATTGTGTGTGTTAGAGCTGGCACAAAGACCAAAAGCAGTCACCTGAGTAAAACAAGGGGATATTCCTGACATAAAGTCAGGAAAGATTAAATTCCCCAAATCTTGTCATCATATTTATTCAATTTATGTGCTAAGCAAATGATCCAAGATGATCACACTTAGTAAGCAGTCTTGATAGAAAAGAGTAACTCTATGAGATCCTGGCTGTTCTAGTAAGCTCAAGATATAAGGACTTTCTTGGGAGTCTAAAATATTTTGGTTGTGAATAATGTTGTTATCTTAGTGTAATTATTTGTTATTATATACCATCGAATTGGAACCAACTAATAACTGACCCTCCAGCAGGTTTTCAGAGGCAGTTAATCTCATGGGAAGAGATTGCCCATTCTTCTCCCTCAGAGGTGTTGGTGGATTTGAACCACATGCCTTTGGGAATGCAGTGCAGCTTCTTGCCACTAGGCCACCAGAGCTCCCTTAGTGTAATTATTAATTTAAAAAATAATTCTGAATGTAAATTTCAGATGTAGAATCTATTTAAAATGCTTAAGCTAGTCCTATTTTCCTTCTCAACTTTTACCTTCTGCATCCTCAGGAAGAAGGCTCTTAAAACTCAGTGAACAACTCTTATGAGTTGTTGATACATGAAACTAAAATCAAGTAAAACAGAAGATCAAAAAGATCCTTTGGTATCAATTACACTTCATCATAAAGACAACGTATATCCTAACAACTGGACCAATAAAAACCATCATTGGAGTTGTCAAGGATTTAATTTTGTTTGGATCCATATCAGCACCTATGGAAACAGCAATCTAGAATTTTTTAAAAAAAAACTATACATTCAAGGGGAAGGAACTGGGCAAAAAGACAAGGTAATGATGGACAAGGTCCAATGGTGATTGATTTTTTTAATTAATTTCAATGAATATTTACAGAGATTTTAGATATCCATTCATTCATTGTTGCACTTTTCTCCCCGGCCACTCCACCCCCACCCCCACTTCTCTCTTCTCCTTGAAAAGCAAAAGAAAAACTACTTCATTGGTATACAATCCCCCCACCACACCCCAATCCCACCCCGAGTATACTCCACTCTGCAACCCTCATTCTGAACTCTTATGATAATTTTATGAAACATGATGCATGAGAGTGATTGTATGAAAACAGTGTGAATGAAGAATAGTATGAAATGCAATGTATACCGAACTTTGTAGCAAACCAATACCAAAAAGAATTACATTCAATAAATTTGCTACAAAAGATCTCTTTAGAGTATTGCAGAACAAGGATAACAGTTCAAAGACTAAGGTGTGTCTGACCCAAATAATGGTATTTTTAATTTCTTCATGTGCATATGAAAGTTGGACAATGAACAAGAAAGAGCGAAGAAGAATTAATGCCTTTGAATTAGGGTATTGGTGGAGAATATTGGATAGTAAGCTCTTGTGAACTGGTGGTAAGAAACTGCCACCAACCCATAGGCACATGGTTTGAATCCACTGACTCATCTGTGGGAGAAAGCTGAGGAATCTCCTTCCATGTTAAATGCCTCTGAAAACCCACTGGAGAGTCAACTATGAGTTTGTTTCTGCTTGACAGTGCATATCAACATGGATGGCCAGAAGAACAAAAACGAAAAATAAAAATCTGTCTTGGAAGAAATATAGTCAGAATGCTTCTTGGTAGTATGAACGGTGGAATTTTTCCCACATATAATGGGTGAATACATGTTGTGAGGAAGGGCCTTTTGGTACAGTAAGTTAAGTAACCTGGCCCTTCCAACCATGTTGTTGATTACCATTGAGTAGAGCACAACTCATAGTGACCCTATGGACAAAAAGGCCTGAAGCCTTTCTATAACTATCGTCACTTATCAAAGTTTATAGTTTCCAGAAGCACGTTGTTTAGAAGGTGGATGCCACTCCTAACCTTCCATGTTGTCAGATTTGAAACCACCAATTGTTCTGCAGGAGCAAAATGGGCAGTCTCCTCCAGTGTGATTAACTGCCTCTGAAAATTCACTGGAGGGTCAGCTATGGGTTGGTTCCTACTCTATGGTACACACAGCACAGCACACAGTAGTCTTTTTTTAAAATTTTTACTTTATTATTTTGTTTGTATGTGTGTGTACCGTCAAATCGGATCTGACTAGTACAGGAGGAGATGGCTCCTCCTTCTCCGGCAGAGCATCTGGGGGATTCACACATCTCTGGGATTGCAGTGCAGCTTCTTGCAACTAGGCAACCAGAGCTCCCCAGCAGTCTTTTTTGTAGATGCTTAAGACCTCATTCAAGGAACGATGAGTTGCTTATTGTATTAAGGATAGGATTAGCGTAGAATCCAAACTCCACCCTATTAGAAGGTATTACTCAAGTTGCCACTCTTAGTTCTCCTGGAGAGGTAGTTTATAGCCCTGAGATTCTGTATAAAGACATGCTTCAGAAAAAGTCAACACTTACTTGCTGAGGACACAGTACCTAATCTGATCTAGTTCCACCAAAACCCAACAAATAACCTTAGCCTACAAGCCCATTGTTCATGGTTTCTTTGATCACATATATCAGCCTATTTCATCCACAATTGTATGAGGCATATAGTTGGCAGGTTTGTTGGGTTTTGTGGTTTTGTTTTGTTTTGTTTCATTTTGTTTTGTTTTTTAAAGTCTCTGTGAGACCTTCCAGTAAATCTCAGAACTCAAAGATAATAGATAGGAATGGGAGGACAGAGGGAAGGAGGAATATTAATGTGAGAGATGATGGAGAGGTACAGCAGTTTGGATGATTAGAACACTGTTAACCTCTGCCTTGTAGGAACTAGCCTTGTAATAATGGTAAAAGAACTTATTCATGCAGGCCAGCCCTTGGAAAAAGACATCGTGCGTGCAAAAATAGAGGATCAGTGAAGGACAGGAAGATCTTTAAGGCGATAGATTGATGTGGTAACATAAATGGTGGCTGTGAGCACAGAAGAAATTTTAAGGAGGGAACGGGCTTGGACAAGTTTTCTCTCTGAGTCAGAGTCGACTCAATGACACCTAACAACAACAGTAGTTGATCATTTTGAGGGATTCATGCAAAGGGACATAATTAATGCCTGTATTTCTGGAAAGAGATACATTAAAGAATCTTACTATTATCAAACGAATTAATAAAGGAAAAGAACCTGTGATGCAGCCTAAGTGAACAGGGAAACCATCCATTAAACTATTCTTTCTGACGAGCTCCTTCTGGGAGACAACGAGGATATTAATTTTAAACTTTTAAGCAGGCGACTCCATAGCACATAACAACAAAACACCACCACCACTTAAGATTTACTTATTTTTGTGCACATATTTTATTATTTTAATTTATTGTATCATTTGACTTGGTGCTAAAGAAGTTACATTTTAAAGAAAGTCCTCAGAACGCTGGTGGCCTAGTGGCAAAAAGCTGCACCACAAACCCGGGGGAGTGGGGTGGGGGTGGGAGGGTGGTGCATGGTTTGAATCCACCAGATGCTCTGCTGGAAAAGGAGGGGCAATTTCCTCCTGTACAAGTCAGATTCGATTTGATGGAAAGAAAGAAGAAAGGAAGAAAGAAAGGAAGGAAGAA